>NC_133653.1:216000027-216244460 GCF_009905375.1 Apium graveolens | reverse complement strand
CATATATACCATCACAACAACAGTATAACGGGTAGAAAACTTGCCTGAGCGACTGGGGGTTACGAATGGCTCGGACGAGTCTGGTAACCTATAAACAACAGTAAGTTGGAATTAAACCAAAGTCACTTGTAAATCTATACTTTAACTAACTTAGACTCTAACGCTTGTTTTGCGCTTACTGATTCTCTTAAGTCCTCGCGTAGTACCTCGGCTCCACCCTTTTTAATAATTAACCTTTACGAGTTTTAAGGCGATTCTTTCGCGAGTGTCTTACCAACTGCCTAACACCTTACCATAAATGTTTCATACATTAATTAACCCTTTTGGTCTTTACCTATGTTTCAAAGTAAGGCGATGGGAAAAGTTTCGTTCGCGAAACGCCGTTACTTGAAACGTCGTTTCTCCTAAACCGTGCGTTCGGAATCGAACGAACTACTATCCAAAACGAAGCTCGTAACATGAGCTATCTAAACATGGCAGTGTCATAATCTAGCAGGGGGTTCTCGGGTCCTAATGTTATGCACAAAAACAGTCCAAAGAAAATCGGCGTTACGACGGCTATGTTTACGCGATTACCAATGTTTTAAACTACTCCAATTAACCACCAACCAACTCATAACCATCAATACAAAACTTCACCTAAACCATACCACATCAGTCCATAATCTCCAAGGTTTTCACTCAAACACCACAATCAAGACCTATGAACTATAATCAAGCTTCAATTACCAAAACACTTCCAATCAAACCAACTACTATAATCACAATCCATGCTTCTCATTTCACAACACCAACCATTAAACTTACTAACAAATAAGTAAAGGATAGGTTTGAAGTTTATTACCTTCCTTGGGAGGTGTTAAGTTGCTAGGAAGCCTTAGGAGCCTCCTACAAGCTTGATCTTTTTCCAAAGAAATCAGAACAAAAGTTACGCTTTGAAGTTTCTAAAAGTCCGATTTAAGAACTGTAAAAATGAGGGTCTTACCGTGATTATTTGGATGAGACTTGTGAACAAGAGTTATAGGCCATCTCAATCCTTTCCAATGAGCTATAGAACACAATATTTGAGTGAGAAATGAAGGAGAACAGCGTTTTTGTTTCTGGTTCTGTTTTGGCCGAGAGCATGAAACAATGCCTTGGTTTCTTTTTGATTTTGATGAAAAATGATTTGCTTGGCTTGGTTGGTTTGATTTTTGTGTTTGTTTTTAAGTAATTACCTAGTTTGCCCTTGATTTTGTGTGGTTAAAAAGCCACCACATCTCCTTCCTTCCCATGTCATGCTGTGTCATCCTCATGATGTCATCCTGCCCTCCTTGTCCTCTTCTCATTGGTTGGGTGACATCATCCTCTCTATCCCTTTGATTAACTTCCTAATTGTTTGCCTAATGACCGCTGATCTGTTATACGGTTCACTTAACTTTCGTTTTCGTTTATCGTTTGAAGGATCATACCCGGGATCTTATTACTTAGGTTCCCTTAACCTTTCTCAATATATTATATTCCTTTTAATGATCCTCTCCTATAATCCTTTAATTTAAATCATTTTTTCCTGTTACCTTTTTCTCAATCTTTCCATATCTAGTGTATTTCCGGGAAAATCAAAGTGTTCGATTTGGTTCTGACGATCTTTACATACACTTATATCCCCTAAAAGTACTAATAAATCTCAGAATATCCATATCAAACCCCTACATAGTGTGGCATGAAAAATTTCTCATTCAGCAAAAACACTATTCATAAGGGTTTTCAAAAATTTCCCAAAAATTGGGGTTATTACAGTCTCCCCTCCTTAAAAGGATTTCGTCCCGGAATCAGATAAATGAAGGGATACTCTCTTAGCATTGCACTTTCTAACTCTCGAGTAAATTTTCCCACATTGTGGTTCTACCATCAAACTCTTACTATTTGATAACCTTCTCCTAAGCACTCTTTCCTTTTTACTCTATACCCTTCCTGGTTGCTCCATATAGTTACTCTGGTTGCATGTCTATGCCTCATATGCCCCTATTTGTCTGACATCCGAATTACACTTCCTTAAATTGATACGTGGAACACGTTATGAACTTGCTACAGGTTCGGGGTAGGGCTAGCTCATATGCTAACTTCCCAAACGTCTTAATATATCCAAGGGTCCAACAAATTGTAGACTTAGCTTTCCTTTCTTTCCGAACCTCATCATCCTTTTCAGGGTTTCCAAGGGGATACCTATAACATTACTAGGCCCCCTATTTCATACTCTTTGTCCTTTTTGAGTCAAATCAGCATACCTCTTATGTCCATCTTGGGTACTACCAGCCGTCCTCTGATTAGATCTATTATATCCTGGTCCTTTGGACTACTGCGGGTCCGAGCATCTTGCACTCTACAACTTCATCCTAACATAAGGAGATCGACATTATCTTCCCTCAAGGATCTCATAAGGTGCCACCTCGATAATGACAATATCTATTGTCATGATATAACTAAATCCGCGTTAATGATCATTCCAAATTCTTCAAGTCTATTGCACAGACTCTCATTATAGCGTTTAGCATTAGAGCTTTTGCTTCTCAATACCTTCTTTTCTAGTTCGTAATCACTACAACCTTCCGTTCCTAATATTATACTAGTTATACTTTTGCTCTAGCGTTCTATAACCTTTTAATGACCACGACAACCTTAGTATCACGAATGTGTTTTCCATTCCGCATACTACCACCTCACTTTATTACTCCTTTTTCAGTTGTTTCTATTTTCCAAAATTTGATCAATCAAAGAAGTAAAGGAATTTGTTGAGAGATCACTATGATCATGCAACCTTGTTATATTGCATAGTTAGTACAGAAGGTGGCCAGCCTTTAGTACTTGACAAGCAATTAAACAATAGATGGTATCCTACTAGGCTTCTATCACACAGATAGATAGTCATTCGCAATACCTCCCCTTCTGGAAGGGTTGTTCTTCTCAGATTACATGAAATGAAAAGAAGGAAAGAACGAACTGAAGAGAATTGTATATATAAAAAAAATATATACTGCCATAAATATCTGCTTGGAACCTACTCTGAATTATAGAGGTTTGTCATAGGAGAACAAACATAAACTATTTATATCACATCAAGTATTAGCATCGTATTTCCCATGCCTAAATATTTATATTCCATTCATCATTCTATGACCCATGCTCTTCCTCGAGCTTATACACATCACCTTTGAAACTCCCTCGACATCGAAAATCGAATCTGGGATCTCATTCTAGACCTCATCGTTACTAGAACCCATTTCTATACCGCAACCTTCTTCGTATATAATACGACTCTCTATTGATAAAAGAGATAACTATTCCTAGGTAGATACTCTACTTAATTAGTCCTATCAATGATACTTATACACTACCACGACCCTTAGTGGTACTCATCTCCATCCATTCCAATACAACTCTCACCGGTTGTAATCAGCTCGTTACTCGCAAATCATTGCTGCCTTACTATGGTCCACCACTGACCCACTGTCATCATTCACTTTCCATGAAATCTTAATAGCTAACCATAAACGGATCCATCGTCGTATCAAATCCTTCTAAGGAGGTAACATAATCATCCATTTGTAACACCCCCAGATCCGGGGTCGGATCCGGTCGTCACGGTCTTTCATTCCACAATACCACTTCACTTACTTAATAAAATAACCTTATGCTGTGACCCCACACTAACACACACCACAACCCGTTATAGTCTCAGATAAATTGAAATAAGTACAAGTCTTGGAACCCACAATTTAAAAGTTATTACAACCCAAAATGATTACTTGATAAATTTACAGTTGATTGCCATTATCTGCCACAAGTTATAATTATACATAATTGATTCTCAAAAGTAGATAGTATGATCTACAATAGATCTACCTCTGCAGCTATAGCAGCTACAACATCATCGGGAAGACGCAGGACGCTTCCCACGCGCTTGCGCTGGGTCTGCTGGAGTCTGGCCATCTTTCCTAACTGTTGTTGTGTGATGAAGAAATAAAGCAAGGGTGAGCAGCAAGCCCACCAAAATAATATGTATAATGATTTACAATATATGAGCCTACTCATAATACTCATGAAAGTCTTGGTCAAAAGAAATGAACCAAGTTTGATATCTTAATGCGATGAAGTCGCAAATATTCAGTATATATACATATATACTTTTCAAAATATTGGAAGTCCTCTTCCATGCATAATACACAAAGTCCCAGTGTATAACTGTATAAAAAAATATCGTTGCAAGGTGATCTCTATATCTAACCTTGTCTCAACGTTTTTTTTGAAAATCTTTGTCATTCATAAGACAATTATTAATTAGATATAAGTTTAAAAGATGAAGTTACAAGATACCCCAATATACTTAATCTTTCCCAAATACTACTTGAACTACCACCGTTCAAGTTATAATTAGCTTCAAAAGTTCATCACATAGATGAGACTATAAGACAAGATTTGAATAGATTAAATCTTTAAAATATTATCAAAATAAAATGAAGTTACGAGATACTTCATTTGATGTAAACATCATTTTGAAACTTGACCCTGCCAACACTCAACAATCGCCCAACCGTAGCCTTTCCATCGAAGTGCTCTGGGTAGTGTTGCAAAAATTATCCAATTGGATGATGAACTCATTACGGGAGTTTGCCGCGCCAGGAAGACCACTTACGATGATCAGTCGTAGTAGTACAACCCCACCATTTTCTACATGTAGAGGAGAACCTGTCGGATTTACTTGTCAACCGAACACTGAACTCCTAAGGAAAGGACCGCCTTAGCGGAACTTCCAGGCCATTTGGGCCAATATAATAAGGCTGGGCCGGCGCTACTCGGCCACTTATGCCACTCCTAGTTCAGATGAAATCCATGACTCTGAAACGTAAAGCTCGTTTCCCCCTTTCCCCAAGTAGAAACTTGTTGATACGGCTCCACCAAGAAGTCGTACCTAGTTGGAAAGGAAAACTCACCGATATTTCCCAGGCGATGCCTGTTAATGGATTAACTTGTTCCAAGAATTTTACTTCCCGAATATTGGGTAAGTAATCAAAACTCTTTTACCAAGACAGCAACCTTGTTGCGAATATAAAACACCCACCGAGCCGGATCCCCCAGGTTTTGAGCGAGTATTTAAATCCCCTTTTTAAAAGGAAGATCTTAAATATAAAAATAGTTTTGGGATCCGCTCTAACTTTTGAAAATCATTTTAAAGACTCGAAAACACTTTAAAGAGTGTTTGGAGTAAAACTGATTTAATGAAGTAAATCAGTCCCCAGAATATTTAGAAAATGTCTGAATATTATTATTTAAATAATATTCCCATAAAAAATAATCTTTATAAAATAATTGAAGTAGAAGTATTAAAACTTATACTTGAAATGAATAGCAAATAATCAAAGATATACTTATACGAAAGTAATATCTTTATTTGAATAATCAAAATAAGTTTGATTATCGACACCTTATTCTTTAATAAAATAAAGAATATATCTCAGCAAATAATCGGAGTCATAGATCCTCAAATGAATATTCAAATAATATTCAATAAATAAAATAAGCTGAGTCATAATACCTCGAATGAATATTATAAATAATATTCATTAAATAAAGGAGTCATACATCCTCAAATGAATGTCCAAGTAATATCCAATAAATAATGTAAAGGATCATACGCCTTCGAATAATATTCGAAATAATATTCAATAATAAAATAAAGTTAAAGTTATCGAATAAACCTTATTCGATTAATAGTTTAAAAAAACTATATCCATATATATATATAAATATATATATATATATAATATACTCGGGAACATCGACTCCCGGTTTAGAAATATGTTCACCTTTTATCCCCTATACTAAGGGTATACGCAACTACTTGCTTATTTCTAGCATAGGTATTATGCAACTATAAGCATTGAAATCACAGATAGATAACCAATTACGAAACAGACATGCATATATACCATATTAGCATGCTCCAATATCGCAAAATTTGCTAATAACAATCATGCAATATCACAAGATAATGCATATACATATATTTACATCACAACAACAGTATAACGGGTAGAAAACTTGCCTGGGCGACTGGGGTTACGAATGGCTCGGGACGAGTCTGGTAACCTATAAACAACAAGTAAGTTGGAATTAAACCAAAGTCACTTGTAAATCTATACTTTAACTAACTTAGACTCTAACGCTTGTTTTGCGCTCACTGATTCGCTTAAGTCACTCGGGTACCCTCGGCTCCACCATTTTTAATAATTTAACCTTTACGAGTTTTAAAGCGATTCCTTCGCGGATGTCTTACCAACTGCTTATTACACCTTACATAAATGTTTCATACTTCAATTAGTCCTTTAAGGTCTTTAACCTATGTTTCAAAGTAAGGCGAGGGGAAAAGTATCGTTCGCGAAACGCCGTTACTTGAAACGGTCGTTTCTCCTAAACCGTGCATCGGAATCGAACGAACTACATATCAAAACGAAGCTCGTAACATGAGCTATCTAAACATGGCAGTGGTCATAATCTAGCAGGGGGTCCTCGGGTCCTAATGTTATGCACAAAACAGTCTAAAGAAAATCGGACGTTACGACGGCTATGTTTACGCGATTACCAATATTTATACCACTCCAAATTCTTTACCAATTCACTACAAACCACCCAACCATCATCAATACATCAAACACAACTTATATCAAGGCAAAGTCAGTCCATAATCTCAAGGTTTTCCAACTTATTCAACCACAAACATGATCTACTAACCATAACTTAAGATTCATTAACCAAGATTCATATCCAAAATCACCACAAATCCAACCAAACTATCTAACATACATGGATCTTGTTATACATACATGGATATTTCTATATATACATTAATCCATCCATAAACTCATCAAAACTCAAAGTTCAAACTATAAGTTAAAGGTGAAAGTTGTTTATACCTCCTTGAAGCTTCCTAACACAACCCAAGAGCTTTGAATGCCTAAAAGAACCTTGATCCTTGCTTGTATAACCTTAATCTTTCATAAAAATTCAAGAAAACTAAAGTTATTTCTTGAAGGTTACTATTCACCATCTTCTTCCTTGATTTATTGGAAGAGATTGTGAAGGAATTAGGAGCTTAAACTTATAGCATATCCATATCTATGTACAAGGAAGCTTAGATAATTACCTTGTGATTTAACAATGCTTGGAACTTGATTTTTGAAATTCTTGCCCTTGAAAAAGATGAAAAGCCGAGAGCAAGATGATGAGAATGAAATGATTTTGTGTTTTTTGATTTGTTTGGCTTAGCTTGGTTGTTTTTTGTTTTGTTTTTGGTTAATTACCTTAATAACCTTATATTTGTGTGGTTATAAACCAACCACACCTCCTCCTTCCCTATGTCATGCTTACATCACATTGCTATGTCATCCTCCCTTCCTTGTCCTCTTCTCATTGGTTGGGTGACATCACTTCCTCTAATCCCTTTGCTTAACTTCCTAATTGTTTGCCTAATGACCGCTGATCTGTTATACGGTTCGCTTAACTTTCGTTTTCGTTTATCGTTTGAAGGATCATACCCGGGATCTTATTACTTAAGTTCCCTTAACCTTTCTCATTACATTTCCTTTTATGATCCTCTCTTATAATCCTTTAATTTAAATCCTTTTTATCCTGTTACCTTTTTCTCAATTCTTTCCGTATCTAGTGGATTTCCGGGAAAAATCAAAGTGTTCGGATTTGGATTCTGACGATCTTTACATACACTTATATCCCATATAAAGTACTAATAAAATCTCAGAATATCCATATCAGAACCCCTACATAGTGTGGCATGAAAAGTTTTCTCATTCAGCAAAAACACTATTCATAAGGGTTTCAAAATTTCCAAAAATTGGGGTTATTACAGTCTCCCCTCCTTAAAAGGATTCCGTCCCGGAATCAGATAGAAAATGAATAGGGATACCTTCCTAGCATTGCACTTTCTAACTCTTAAGTAAATTTTCCCACATTGTGGTCCTACCACCAAACTCTGCCTAGTTTGATAACCCTTCTCCTAAGCACTTGTCCCTTTTCGATCTATAACCCTTTCTGGTTGCTCCATATAGGTTACGTCGGGTTGCATATCTATGCGCTCATATGCCTCTATTTATCTAGCATCTGAATTACACTTCCTTAACATTGATACGTGAAACATGTTATGAACTTGCTACATATTCGGGGTTAGGGCTAGCTCATATGCTAACTTCCCAAACGTCTTAATATATCCAAGGGTCCAACAATTGTAGACTTAGCTTTCCTTTCCTTCCGAACCTCATCAATCCTTTCCAAGGGATACCTATATCATTACTAGGTCCCCTATTTCATACTCTTTATCCTTTCGTGTCAAATCAACATACTTATCATGTCCATCTTGGGCTACTACCAGCCGTCCTCTGATTAGATCTATCATATCCTTGGTCCTTTGGACTACTGCGGGTCCGAGCATCTTGCGCTCTACAACTTCATCCTAACATAAGGGAGATCGACATTGTCTTCCCTCAATGATCTCATAAGGCGACATCTCGATGATGACATATGATCTATTGTCGTAAGATAACTCAATCCGAATTAAGTGATCATTCCAAATTCTTTCAAGTCTATTGCACAGACTCTCATTATTGCTTTTAACATTAGAGCTTCTGCTTCTCAATACCCATTCTTTTCCAGTTCGTAATCGCTACTACCTTCCGTTCCTAATATTATACTGGTTATACTTTTGCTCGTTAGCGTTCTATAACCTTTTAATAACCACGTCAACCTTAGTATCACGAATGTGTTCCCATTCCGCATACTACCACCACTTTATTACTCCTCTTTCAGTTGCTTCTATTTTCCAAAATTTGATCAATCAAATAGAAGTAAAGGAATTTGTTGAGAGATCACTAAGATCATGAACACTTGTTATATCGCATAGTTAGTACAGAAGGTGGCCAGCCTTTAGTACTTGACAAGCAATTAAACAATAGCTGGTATCCTACTAGGCTTCTATCACACAGATAGATAGTCATTCGGCAATACCTCCCCTTTCTGGAAGGGTTGTTCTTCTCAGCTTACATGAAATGAAAAGAAGAGAAAAGAACGAACTGAAGAGAATTGTATATGAAAAAAATATACTGCCACAAAATATCTGGCTTGGAATCTACCTCTGAACTATAGAGGTTTGTCATAGGAGAACAAAACATATATGTATTTATATCAACATCAAGTATTATAGCATCGTATTTCACGTGCCTAAATATTTTCGCTATCCCGTCCATCATTCTATGGACCCATGCCCCTCCTCGAGCTTATACACAATTACCTTTGAAACTCCCTCGACATCGAAAATCGAACCTGGGATCTCATTCTAGACATCATCGTTACTAGAATTCTATGCTTGCACCGCAACCTTCCTCGTATAATAATACGACTCTCTATTGATAAGAAAGAATAATAATTCACTATGTAGATACTCTACTTAATTAGTCTATTAATGATAACTTATACACTACCACGACCCGATTAGTGGTACTCAATCTCAACACCCATTCCAATACAACTCTCACGGTTGTAATCAGCTCAATACTCGCAGAATCATTGCTGCCTTACTATGGTCCACCACTGACCTACTGTCGTCATTCATTTTCCATGAAGTCTTAATAGCTAACCATACGGAGTCCATACAGGTCGTATCTAATTCTCCTAAGGAGTTAACATAACCACCAATCACAATTCATGAAGAACTCCAAACTCTGACGTACTTTCATGACATGAAGCAGATAAAATTGCAGAAGAGTTTCAATCAAAGCAACGATAGCAGGTTAATACCATTTTTAATCATATGCCTTAGATAGAAGACTTAACTCAAAGGTTCGTCTAGTCCTTTTTGGAAACATGGTCCTGGCTTATTCTCAAGATAGTACCTCCTAAGATAGATAGCCCGTTCATGGCGATTACACGAATTAAACCTTTGCCAACTACTATTACGGTTGGGTATTGCACAGTCATCAGAAGGAATGTCAATCTTCCAACCATAATACAATCTGCATAGCTTTAACCATCATCATTGTATTCCTTTGGCACAAGCGCCTATAATTATCCTCTTACCTTTAAAGTGTCGGCCACCTCTTTGGCCTTTCCTGATAGTAAAATTTCCTTACAGTCAATGTCATTTTAACCACCTCCAAATAAATTTTTTCCACCTTATTTCAATCACAGCTTATGTGAAGATGTTTTCCTTAAAATCGATGAGTAAAAAAAAAAATCACCATTTTTCCATAAGTTATTGCCTCAGTCTTTAGAGGTTAATCACTGTCATGACTGACTCTCAATCATATTAGAACATCTTTTATCTTAAGTCCTAATTGCCCTGAACAATTTCGACCATTATTGGTTCGATCCATACCTTCTCGTGGTTTAACACGTGCCTCACTTGGCATCATTATAATTACGTCATATTTCCTTTATCAACATTTCCATTCTTGAGAATTTTGAATATTACCTTTCTCATTGCAAAACCTCTAAGGTTATCCTTGAATCATTCCTCCTGTATTCCCTAGATACAGGGCATATCAAAATACCATTCACTATTACTAGAACCATTGTCTATATACTTCTGAAAAATTTCTCCACTGATCCTTAAAGGTTATTATTACCTTAATGCTTTCCAATTCATACTGTCAAAACTCATACTATCCCTATCAAGGGTGAAATGCCAACCTTTATGCATTCCCCTAGGATTCGTTTTAAGTTACCGATGTTCTATCCTTAATTCCACCTTTAAAAGGTACAAGCATCCTTCCATGGATAAATAAAGTCATATATCCCTGATAAGGGTATCTTATTCAATCATTCCCACCTCGATAGTCTATACCGAATTTCACAATAACATCTTATACAACATGAGGTCAATCCACATGGCCTCCAAAAGATAAAAATGGTTATCCGCTTTTCTTTCCTGATTTGGTAATGATCACATGGATGATCTGGAAGATATTGGTCGTGTTCAACGTGAACTTCTTCTTAATAAATCCTTATTTACTTTTGTCGTTTATCTCAACAGTCATCTCAATGTTGGGATATCTTTCATACCTGGCGTCTCCCTTCCTGGGTATCAAGCCACCGGTCTTACACTTCACATTCTTGAAGGTCACTTCCTTCATCCAATTTTCCTAATTTCTTACTTCCTTGTCTCCTCAGTCTATCCACGTCTCAATATTTATCCTTCGAACTATCTCAAGGTTTCCTCAATCCTCCCAACTTATAGGGGATAAAATATATTTCTTATGCCTTCAACCATCAATTTAACTCATGGTGAATCACCCTCATCCTGAAGATTACATACTTTTCTATTTCTATTGCTACGAGTCTTTAGGGTTTCCTCATACCCAACTTCCTTATCATTCCTCAAACTCTATTGCCTTTATATTTCTTTCCACTTCAGTTTTTTTTTCCTTTCTCTTATCATTATTTCATGAACCAACACAACTTAAGCATTGATTTCAAACATCCCGTCATTCTGGATTCGTGTCCTTAGAACGAATCTTGACAACTTTTACAACTTAGACTCATAATTTATCATACTCGTCTGCCTTTGTTCTGGCTCTAAAGCTTTTACACTATCTCCTTATCTTTGGGAATTACTTTCCCGAAAACAATTGACTGAACTTAAATCAGTTTATATAATCTCTTGCTCCGTGCCTTCCTTGGCCTTTCACCGGCGGGTGGCCTCTCTCTTAGGAGGGTAAGTGATAAAAACAGTCTTTTGTGATTCGTCAATCATTTAGAATCTCAAATGATTCCTATTTCCTTTAGCCAGGCTCTTGCCTCGACTGGGTCAGCTTGTTCCTTGGAACTCTGAGAGCTTAGCGATTTAAAGGTCCTGAAAGAATTTCCCACCGCACTGTCTCCTCAGGGTGGTGGTTGGGGATAATAGTCTAAGTTCTCTTTAGACAGGTCCATGAATTTCCGTATAGGAGTACCGTCTCGGGTCTCCTTATCTCGCTCGACTTTTTGTTTCCTTAGTATGAAATGTTTCATCCTACTCCCCATAATTGGGGTCATCTTTTAATTTAAAATCCTCATTTTCCACTCCATTATGTCATGGGTTCCTTCTATCTTGATGGCGACCTCCCTGACTATCACGTTCAGGGTTTGCTCTAAATCTTATTCCTCAAACTAGCTTTCATCTAAGATCTCATCTTTAAGCTCTTGAACATTTGGAACCCAAATTCTGTAGGAATACCTCATTATTCCCTTCTCATCTTTCTCGGTATTAACCTCTTATCTATTTGTTGGCTCTCTGCCTTCATTCATAACTTTTTCTGGCACAATATGATCTTTTCCAATAATTCGGGCTGTATTGCTATCTCAAACAGCTTTTCGGTACCGGCTCCGGTTACCTTCACTACTATTTCCATTTTCTCAAAATCTCTTATAAACTCTCCAAAGACATTATCATCTTGAGTCTCTCCTTTTTACTAAGGGCATCAGCCACCATATTGGCTTTCCCCAATGATAAAGAATCTCCCAATCATAATTCTTGATTAGCTCTAACCGCCTCCTCTGGCGTATGTTGAGCTCTTTCTACGTAAGAATGTACTAGAGCACTTATGGCTTAGGTAATTCTCGCACTTCTCTCCATACAAGTAGTGCCTCCAATCTTTAGGGTAAAACTATTGCCACGAGCCTAAGCTCATGGGCGGGGATATCGAATTTCATATTACCTTAATTGTCTTGACGCAGACGCGATTATCTTGCTGTGCTAAGAAGCACCCTAATTCCTTATGCGAAGCGTCACTTATAAATCACAAAATCTCCTTTTTCCATCCGGCAATGCCAGCATAGGGGCCATCACCAACCTCTGCTTCAGTTCTTGAAAGCTGTTCTCGCATTTCTTGTCCATTCGAACTTCTCAGTCTTACGAGTAAGCCGCGTTAAAGGGGGCTACTATCTTTACAAACTTGAACGAACCTCCGGTAGTGATCGACCAATCCTACCTCTGGTAGTTGACCTAACCATGGTCATCAATTCATCAGTGGTCCTTTATCCATTCTTGTCAGGATCCTCCATGGGATCCTCCTCAGCAACTATCCCTTCTAGGACAACATCCTTAATATCAACATCATCCGGTCCTGCGTTAGGACGCTCTATCGGATCCACAATCCGATCTCCAATTAGTAATAAAACATCATCGCGCTGTTGCTCCTCAACCTCAGGGTTCGGAGTCCCGCTACCATATACGATAATGAACTACGCTCCTATCACGATATTTATAAGGGTTCCCATAAGGGTTTTAACTGTCAGTACTACGTTAGGTAGCCCGACTATGAACTTGGCAAGAGTTCTTATTATCTTAGTTAACTTATTATCTTAACGTCCCATCATCTCTGAGGTTTATAACTTAGCTCTGATACCATTTCTGTAACACCCCTCCGGGGTCGGGGATCCGGGTCGTCACGGTCTTTCATTCCACAATACCACTTCACTTACTTAATAAAATAACCTTATGCTGTGACCCCACACTAAACACACACACCACACGTTATAGTCTCAGAGATGAACATCCAAAAATAACCACAAGTCATTTTATTCCACAATTATCTGCCAATACACCTTAAAGGTTTTCTGAATAAATTTACATTTCTTTGCCATTATTACAATTCATAATATAAATAAATCTGGTACATCAAAAGTTGAAAGCCTAGCCTATTGGTAGTTCCTACCTCAGCTACGGCGGCATCAATGCTTCTAGAAAACTGCGGAACGTCTCCTAATCGCTTGCGAATCGGGAGCTTGGTTCTGTTCATCTTTTCTATATGTTGTTGTGTGATGAAAGAAGAAAGACAAGGGTGAGCAGCAAGCCCACCAAAATAATATGTATAATGATTAATAGTATATGAGCCTTCTTATAGTACTCATGAAAGTCTTGGTCAAAAGAAATGAACCAAGTTGATATCTTAATGCGATGAAGTCGCGCAAAATATTCAGTATATATACATATATACTTTTCAAAATCTTGGAAGTCCTCTTCCATACATAATATACACAGAGTTCCAGTTTATAACTGTATAAAAATATTGTTGCAAGGTGATCTCATATATCTAACCTTGTCTCAACATTTTTTTCTGAAAATCTTTGTCATGCATAAGATAATCATTTACTAGATATAAGTTTAAAAGATGAAGTTACAAGATACTCCAATATACTTATATCTTTTCCAAATACTACTTGAACTACCACCGTTCAAGTTATAATTAGTTTCAAAAGTTCATCACGTAGATGAGACTACAAGACCAGATTTGAATAGATTAAATCTTTAAAATATCATCAAAATAAAATGAAGTTACGAGATACTTCATTTGATGCAAACATCATTTTGAAAACTTGACCCTGCCAACACTCAACAATCGCCCAGCCGTAGCCTTTCTATCGAAGTGCTCTGGGTAGTGTTGCAGAAATATCCAATTGGATGATGAACTCATTACGGGAGTTTGCCGCGCCAGGAAGACCACTTACGATGATCAGTCGTAGTAGTACAACCCCACCATTTCTCTACATGTAGAGGAGAACCTGTCGGATTTACTTGTCAACCGAACACTGAACTCCTAAGGAATGGACCGCCTTAGCGGAACTTCCAGGCCATTTGGGCCAATATATAAGGTTGGGCCGGCGCCACTCGACCACTTACGCCACTCCTAGTTCAGATGAAATCCATGACTCTGAAACGTAAAGCTCGTTCCTCCTTTCCCCAAGTAGAAACTTGTTGATACGGCTCCACCAAGAAGTCGTATCTAGTTGGAAGGAAGGAACTCACCGATATTTCCCAGGCGATGCCTGTTAATGGATTAACTTGTTCCAAGAAGTTTTACTTCCCGAGTGTTGGGTAAGTAATCGATTATTTAACAAAACAGCAACCTTGTTGCGAATATAAAATACACCACAGAGCCGGATCCCTCAGGTTTTGAGCGAGTATTTAAATCCCCTTCGAAATGGATATCAAATAACCAAAGATTATACTTATATGAAAGTACTATCTTTATTTGAATAATCGAAAATAAGATAAGTTTGACTATTGACACCTTATTCTTTAATAAAATAAGGAATATATTCAGTAATAAGCGGAGTCATAATACCTCGAATGAATATTATAAATAATATTCATTAAATAAAATAAAGGAGGTCATACATCCTCAAATGAATATTCAATAATATTCAATAATAAAATAAAGGAGTCATAAGTCCTCGAATGAATATTCAAAATAATATTCATTAAATAAATAAAGTTATCGAATAAACCTTATTCGATTAATAGTTTTGAAACTCTAACCATATATTTATATAAAATATATATGTATATATATACATATATACAAAATCTACTCGGGATCCTCGACTCCCGGTTTAGAAATATTTCCACCTTTTGGGTCCCTATACTAAGGGTATATGCAAGTTACCGCTATCCTCTAGCATAGGTATTATCAACTGAATCAACAATTATATATGAAGAAATAGAATATGAAACAGGCATGCATATATATACCATAGCAGCATGCTTCAATATATTGCAACATTTGCTATATAAACATCATGCATCTATCGCAAGATAATGCATATACATATATACATCACAACAACAGTATAACGGGTAGAAAACTTGCCTGAGCGACTGGGGGTTACGAATGGCTCGGGACGAGTCTGGTAACCTATAAACAACAAGTAAGTTGGAATTAAACCAAAGTCACTTGTAAATCTATACTTTAACTAACTTAGACTCTAACGTTTGTTTTGCGCTTACTGATTCTCTTAAGTCACTCGAGTACCCTCGGCTCCACCATTTTTAATAATTTAACCTTTACAAGTTTTAAGGCGATTCCTTCGCGAGTGTCTTACCAACTGCCTAACACACTTACCATAAATGTTTCATACATTAATTAACCCTTTTTGGTCTTTAACCTATGTTTCAAAGTAAGGCGAGGGGAAAAGTTTCGTTCGCGAAACGCCGTTACTTGAAACGGTCGTTTCTCCTAAACCGTGCATCGGAATCGAACGAACTACATATCAAAACGAAGCTCGTAACATGAGCTATCTAAACATGGCAGTGGTCATAATCTAGCAGGGGTCCTCGGGTCCTAATGTTATGCACAAAACAGTCTAAAGAAAATCGGACGTTACGACGGCTATGTTTACGCGATTACCAATATTTATACCACTCCAAATTCTTTACCAATTCACTACAAACCACCCAACCATCATCAATACATCAAACACAACTTATATCAAGGCAAAGTCAGTCCATAATCTCAAGGTTTTCCAACTTATTCAACCACAAACATGATCTACTAACCATAACTTAAGATTCATTAACCATTAACCAAGATTCATATCCAAAATCACCACAAATCCAACCAAAAACTATCTAACATACATGGATCTTGTTATACATACATGGATATTTCTATATATACATTAATCCATCCATAAACTCATCAAAACTCAAAGTTCAAACTATAAGTGTACCTCTTGGAAGGTGTTTAAGTCTAGGAAGCCTTAGGGAGCCTCCTACAAGCTTGATCTTTCCAAAGAAATCAAGAAACAAAGTTAGGCTTTGAAGTTTCTAAAAGTCCGGTTAAAGAAACTGTAAAAATGGAGGGTCTTACCATGATCCTATTTGGACGAGACTTGTGAAACAAGACGTTGTAGGCCATCTCAAAAGTTTCCAATGAGCTATAGAACACAATAATTTGAGTTAGGAAATGAAGGAGATACAGCAGTTTTAGTGTTCCTGGTTTCTGTTTGCCGACGAGCATGAAGCACAAATGCCCTTTGGTTTCCTTTTTGATTTTGATGGAAAAATGTATTTTTGCTTGGCTTGGTTGGTTTTGATTTTTGTGTTTGTTTTAGTAAATTACCTAGTGCCCTTAGATTTTGTGTGGTTAAAAAAGCCACCACATCTCCTTCTTCCCATGTCATGCTTGTGGTCATCCTCATGATGTCATCCTCCCCTCCTTGTCCTCTTTCTATTGGTTGGATGACATCATCCCCACTAATCCCTTGATTAACTTCCTAATTGTTTGCCTAATGACCGCTGATCTGTTATACGGTTCGCTTAACTTTCGTTTTCGTTTATCGTTTGAGGGATCATACCCGGGATCTTATTACTTAGGTTCCCTTAACCTTTCTCAATATATTATATTCCTTTTATGATCCTCTCCTATAATCCTTTAATTTAAATCCTTTTTATCCTGTTACCTTTTTCTCAAATCTTTCTGTATCTAGTGTATTTCCGGGAAAAATCAAAGTGTTCGGATTTGGATTCTGACGATCTTTACATACACTTATATCCCATATAAAGTACTAATAAAATCTCAGAATATCCATATCAGAACCCCTACATAGTGTGGCATGAAAAGTTTTCTCATTCAGCAAAAACACTATTCATAAGGGTTTCAAAAATTTCCCAAAAATTGGGGTTATTACAGTCTCCCCTCCTTAAAAGGATTCCGTCCCGGAATCAGATAGAAAGTGAATAGGGATACTCTCTTAGCATTGCACTTTCTAACTCTCGAGTAAATTTTCCCACATTGTGGTTCTACCATCAAACTCTTACTAGTTTGATAACCCTTCTCCTAAGCACTCGTTCCTTTTTACTCTATACCCTTCCTGGTTGCTCCATATAGGTTACGTCTGGTTGCATGTCTATGCGCTCATATGCCCCTATTTGTCTGGCATCTGAATTACACTTCCTTAACATTGATACGTGGAACACGTTATGAACTTGCTACAGGTTCGGGGGTAGGGCTAGCTCATATGCTAACTTCCCAAACGTCTTAATATATCCAAGGGTCCAACAACTTGTAGACTTAGCTTTCCTTTCTTTCCGAACCTCATCAATCCTTTTCAAGGGTTTCCAAGGGATACCTATAACATTACTAGGCCCCCTATTTCATACTCTTTGTCCTTTTTGAGTCAAATCAACATACCTCTTATGTCCATCTTGGGTTACTACCAGCCGTCCTCTGATTAGATCTATTATATCCCTGGTCCTTTGGACTACTGCGGGTCCGAGCATCTTGCGCTCTACAACTTCATCCTAACATAAGGGAGATCGACATTATCTTCCCTCAAGGATCTCATAAGGTGACACCTCGATAATGACATATGATCTATTATCGTGATATAACTAAATCCGCGTTAAGTGATCATTCTAAATTCTTTCAAGTCTATTGCACAGACTCTCATTATAGCGTTTAGCATTAGAGCTTTTGCTTCTCAATACCCATTCTTTTCTAGTTCGTAATCGCTACAACCTTCCGTTCCTAATATTATACTAGTTATACTTTTGCTCGTTAGCGTTCTATAACCTTTTAATGACCACGACAACCTTAGTATCACGAATGTGTTTCCATTCTGCATACTACCACCACTTTATTACTCCTTTTTCAGTTGTTTCTATTTTCCAAAATTTGATCAATCAAATAGAAGTAAAGGAATTTGTTGAGAGATCACTATGATCATGAACACTTGTTATATTACATAGTTAGTACAGAAGGTGGCCAGCCTTTAGTACTTGACAAGCAATTAAACAATAGATGGTATCCTACTAGGCTTCTATCACACAGATAGATAGTCATTCGACAATACCTCCCCTTCTGGAAGGGTTGTTCTTCTCAGATTACATGAAATGAAAAGAAGAGAAAAGAACGAACTGAAGAGAATTGTATATATAAAAAATATATATACTGCCACAAAATATCTGGCTTGGAACCTACCTCTGAATTATAGAGGTTTGTCATAGGAGAACAAAACATAAACGTATTTATATCAGCATCAAGTATTATAGCATCGTATTTCCCATGCCTAAATATTTCTATTCCGTTCATCATTCTATGGACCCATGCTCTTCCTCGAGCTTATACACAATCACCTTTGAAACTCCCTCGACATCGAAAATCGAATCTGGGATCTCATTCTAGACCTCATCGTTACTAGAACCCATTTCTATACCGCAACCTTCTTCGTATAATAATACGACTCTCTATTGATAAGAAAGAATAAATATTCACTAGGTAGATACTCTACTTAATTAGTCTATCAATGATAACTTATACACTACCACGACCCGATTAGTGGTACTCAATCTCAACATCCATTCCAATACAACTCTCACGGTTGTAATCAGCTCGTTACTCGCAGAATCATTGCTGCCTTACTATGGTCCACCACTGACCCACTGTCATCATTCACTTTCCATGAAATCTTAATAGCTAACCATACGGAGTCCATACATGTCGTATCAAATCCTTCTAAGGAGGTAACATGATCACCGTTCTTGATTCATGAAGAACACTCCTGATCCTGACGTACATTCATGACGTGAAGCAGATAAAATTGCAGAAGAGTTTCAATCAAAGCAACGATAGCAGGTTAATACCATTCTTAATCATATGCCTTAAATAGAAGACTTAACTCAAAGGTTCGTCTAGTCCTTTTGGAAACATGGTCCTGGCTTATCCCAAGATAGGACCTCCTAAGATAGATAGCCCGTTCATGGCGATTACACGAATTAAACTTTTACCAACTACTATTACGGTTGGGTATTGCACAGTCATCAGAAGGAATGTCAATCTTCCAAACCATAATACAACCTTCACAGTTTTAACCATCATCACTGTATTCCTCTGGCACAAGCGCCTATAATTATCCTCTTACCTTTAAAGTGTCGGCCACCTCTTTGGCCTTTCCTGATATTAAAATTTCCTTATAGTCAATGTCATTTTAACCACCTCCAAATAAATTTTCTACCTTATTTCAATCACTGCTTTTGTGAAGATGTATTCCTTAAAATCTGATGAGTAAAAAAAAAAATATCACCATTTTTCCATAAGTTATTGCCTCAGTCTTTAGAGGTTAATCACTGTCACGACTGACTCTCAATCATACTTAGAACATCTTTTATCTTAAGTCTTAATTGCCCTGAATAATTTCGACCTTTACTGGTTCGATCCATACTTTCTCGTGGTTTAACACGTGCCCCACTTGGCATCATTATAATTATGTCATATTTCCTTTATCAACATTTTTATTCTTGAGAATTTCAAATATTTCCTTTCTCCTTGTAAAACCTCTAAGGTTATCCTTCAATCGTTCCTCCTGTATTCCCTATATACAGGGCATATCAAAATACCATTTACTGATACTAGAACCATTGTCTATATACTTCTGAAAAATTTCTCCACTGATCCTTAAAGGTTATTATTACCTTAATCCTTTCCAATTCATACTGTCAAAACTCATACTATCCCTATTAAGGGTGAAATGCCAACCTTTATGCATTCCCCTAGGATTCGTTTTAAGTTACCGATGTTCTATCCTTAATTCCACCTTTAAAAAGGTACAAGCATCCTTCCATGGATAAATAAAGTCATATATCCCTGATAAGGGTATCTTATTCAATCATTTCCACCTCGATAGTCTATACCGAATTTCACAATAGCATCCTTATTCAAGTTAAGGTCAATCCACATGGCCTCCAAAAGATAAAAATGGTTATCCGCTTTTCTTTCCTGATTTGGTAATGATCACATGGATGATCTGGAAGATATTGGTCGTGTTCAACGTGAACTTCTTCTTAATAAATCCTTATTTACTTTTGTTGTTTATCTCAACAGTCATCTCAATGTTGGGATATCTTTCATACCTGGCGTCTCCCTTCCTGGGTATCAAGCCACCGGTCTTACACTTCACATTCTTGAAGGTCACTTCCTTCATCCAATTTTCTTAATTTCTTACTTTCTTGTCTCCTCAGTCTATTCGCGTCTCATTATTTATCCTTCGAACTATCTTAAGGTTTCTTCGAATCCTCCCAACTTACAGGGGATAATATATATGTATCTCTTATGCCTTCAACCATCAATTTTAACTCATGGTGAATCACCCTCATCCTGACGATTACATACTCTTCTATTTCTATTTCTACGAGTCTTTAGGGTTTCCTCATACCCAACTCCCTTATCATTCTTCAAACTCTCTTGCCTTTATATTCCTTTCTCTTATCGTTATTTCATGAACCAACACAACATAAGCATTGATTTCAAACATCCCGTCATTCTGGATTCGTGTCTTCAGAATGAATCTTGATAACTTTTACAACTTAGATTCATAATTCATCATACTCGTCTGCCTTTGTTCTGGCTCTAAAGCTTTTACACTATTCCATAACCTTGGGAATTACTTTCCCGAAAATAATTGGCTGAACTTTAATCAGTTTATTATAATCTCTTGCTCCGTGCCTTCCTTGGCCTTTCACCAGCAGGTGGTCTCTCTCTTAGGAGGGTGAGTGATAAAAACAGTCTTTTGTGATTCATCAATCATTTAGAATCTCAAATGATTCCTATATTTCCTTTAGCTAGGCTCTTGCCTCGACTAGGTCAACCTGTTCCTTGGAACTCTGAGAGCTTAACGATTTAAAGGTCATGAAAGAATTTCCTGCCGCATTGTCCCCTCAGGGTGGTGGTTGGGGATAATAGTCTAAGTTCTGTCTAGACAGGTCCATAAATTGCCATATAGGAGTACCGTCTCGGGTCTCCTTTCCTTACTCGACTTTCTGTTTCCTTAGTATGAAATGTTTCAACCTTCTCCCATAATCGGGGTTATCTTATACATTAAAAACCATGTTTTCCACTCTATTATGTTATGGGTTCTTTCTTTCTTGATGGCAACCTCCCTGACTATCACACTCTGGGTTTGCCCTAAATCCTATTCCTCAACTATGGCTCTCATCTAAGTTCTCATCCTTAAGCTCTTGAACTTTCGGAACCCAAATTCTATAGGAATACCTCATTATTCCCTTATCATCTTTCTCAGTATTAATCTCATATTTATTTGTTGGCTCTCTGCCTTCATTCATCACCTTTTTCTGGCATAATATGCTCTTTTCCAATAATTCGGTCTCTATTGCAATCTCAAACAGCTTTTCGGTACCGGCTCCGGTTACCTTCACTACTATTTCCATTTTCTCAAAATCTCTTATCAACTCTCCCAAAGACATTATCATCTTGAGTCTCTCCTTTTTACTAATGGCATCAGCCACCACATTGGCTTTCCCCGAATGATAAAGAATCTCCCACTCATAACTCTTGATTAGCTCTAACCGCCTCCTCTGGCGTATGTTGAGCTCTTTCTACGTAAAAAGGTACTAGAGCTCCTATGGTTTGTGTAAATCTTGCACTTCTCTCCATACAAGTAGTGCCTCCAATCTTTAGGGAAAAACTATTGCCACGAGCCCAAGCTCATGGGTGGGGATATCGAATTTTATATTCCCTTAATTATCTTGACACGTACGCGATTACCTTGCTGTGCTGTATAAGAAGTACCCTAATTCCTTATGCGAAGCGTCACTACATTTCACAAAATCTCATTTTCCATCCGGCAACGCCAACATAGGGAACGTCACCAACCTTTGCTTCGGTTCTTAAAAGTTGTTCTCGCATTTCTCTGTCCATTCGAACTTCTCAGTCTTACGAGTAAGCCGCGTTAAAGGGGCTACTATCTTTACAAACTTGAACGAACCTCTGGTAGTGACCGGCCAATCCTACCTCTGGTAGTCGACCCAACCAGGATCATCAATTCATCAGTGGTCCTTTATCCAATCTCGTCAGGATCCTCCATGGGATCCTCCTCAGCAACTATCCCTTCTAGGACAACATCCTCAACCGCTACATCCTCAATATCAACATCTTCTGATCCTGCGTTAGGACGCTCTATTGGATCCACAATCTGATCTCCAATTAGTAATAAAACATCATCGCGTTGATGTTCCTCAACTTCAGGGTTCGGAGTCCCGCTACCATATACGATAACGAACTACACTTCTATCGCTACATTTATAAGGGTTCCCATAAGGGTTTTAACTGTCAGTACTACGTTAGGTAGTCCGACTATGAACTTGGCAAGAGTTCTTATTATCTTAGTGAACTTATTATCTTAACGTCCCATCATCTCTGAGGTTTATAACGCTTAGCTCTGATACCATTTCTGTAACACCCCCAGATCCGGGTCGTCACGAGTTCCATTTCCCTTAATAACACCCAATCTTAATAATTACTCAACTACTCTGTACTGTGACCCCACAATAAACACACACACCACACGTTATAGTCTCAGAGATGAACATCCAAAAATAACCACAAGTCATTTTATTCCACAATTATCTGCCAATACACCTTAAAAGGTTTTCTGAATAAATTTACATTTCTTTGCCATTATTACAATTCATAAATATAAATAAATCTGGTACATCAAAAGTTGAAAGCCTAGCCTATTGGTAGTTCCTACCTCAGCTACGGCGGCATCAATGCTTCTAGAAAACTGCGGAACGTCTCCTAATCGCTTGTGAATCGGGAGCTTGGTTCTGTTCATCTTTTCTATCTGTTGTTGTGTGATGAAAGAAGAAAGCAAGGGTGAGCAGCAAGCCCACCAAAATAATATGTATAATGATTAATAGTATATGAGCCTTCTCATAGTACTCATGAAAGTCTTGGTCAAAAGAAATGAACCAAGTTGATATCTTAATGCGATGAAGTCGCAAAATATTCAGTATATATACATATATACTTTTCAAAATCTTGGAAGTCCTCTTCCATACATAATATACACAGAGTTCCAATTTATAACTGTATAAAAATATTGTTGCAAGGTGATCTCATATATCTAACCTTGTCTCAACGTTTTTTTCTGGAAATCTTTGTCATGCATAAGATAATCATTTACTAGATATAAGTTTAAAAGATGAAGTTACAAGATACTCCAATATACTTATATCTTTTCCAAATACTACTTGAACTACCACCGTTCAAGTTATAATTAGTTTCAAAAGTTCATCACGTAGATGAGACTACAAGACCAGATTTGAATAGATTAAATCTTTAAAATATCATCAAAATAAAATAAAGTTACGAGATACTTCATTTGATGCAAACATCATTTTGAAAACTTGACCCTGCCAACACTCAACAATCGCCCAGCCGTAGCCTTTCTATCGAAGTGCTCTGGGTAGTGTTGCAGAAATATCCAATTGGATGATGAACTCATTACGGGAGTTTGCCGCGCCAGGAAGACCACTTACGATGATCAGTCGTAGTAGTACAACCCCACCATTTTCTACATGTAGAGGAGAACCTGTCGGATTTACTTGTCAACCGAACACTGAACTCCTAAGGAATGGACCGCCTTAGCGGAACTTCCAGGCCATTTGGGCCAATATAATAAGGCTGGGCCGGCGCCACTCGACCACTTACGCCACTCCTAGTTCAGATGAAATCCATGACTCTGAAACGTAAAGCTCGTTCCCCCTTTCCCCAAGTAGAAACTTGTTGATACGGCTCCACCAAGAAGTCGTATCTAGTTGGAAAGGAGAACTCACCGATATTTCACAGGCGATGCCTGTTAATGGATTAACTTGTTCCAAGAATTTTACTTCCCGAGTGTTGGGTAAGTAATCGATTCATTTAACAAAACAGCAACCTTGTTGCGAATATAAAATACACCACAGAGCCGGATCCCTCAGGTTTTGAGCGAGTATTTAAATCCCCTTCGAAAGGAGGATCTTAAATATAAAAATGAGTTTTGGGATCCGCTCTAACTTTTAAAAATCATTTTGAAGACTCGCAAAACATTTTTAAGAATGTTTGGAGTGATGCTGATTTAACAAAATAAATCAGTCCCAATATATTAGAAAATATCTGAATATTATTATTTAAATAATATTCCCATAAAGAATAATCTTTATAAAAATAATCGAAGTAGAAGTATTAAAACTTATACTTGAAATGGATATCAAATAACCAAAGATATACTTATATGAAAGTACTATCTTTATTTGAATAATCGAAAATAAGTTTGACTATTAACACCTTATTCTTTAATAAAATAAGGAATATATTTCAGTAATAAGCGGAGTCATAATACCTCGAATGAATATTATAAATAATATTCATTAAATAAAATAAAGGAGTCATACATCCTCAAATGAATATTCAAATAATATTCAATAATAAAATAAAGGAGTCATAAGTCCTCGAATGAATATTCAAAATAATATTCATTAAATAAAATAAAGTTATCGAATAAACCTTATTCGATTAATAGTTTTGAAAACTATAACCATATATTTATATAAATATATATGTATATATATACATATATACAAAATCTACTCGGGATCCTCGACTCCCGGTTTAGAAAATATTTCCACCTTTTGGGTCCCTATACTAAGGGTATATGCAAGTTACCGCTATCCTCTAGCATAGGTATTATCAACTGAATCAACAATTATATATGGAAAGAATATGAAACAGGCATGCATATATATATCATAGCAGCATGCTTCAATATATTGCAACATTTGCTAATATAAACATCATGCATCTATCGCAAGATAATGCATATACATATATACATCACAACAACAGTATAACGGGTAGAAAACTTGCCTGAGCGACTGGGGGTTACGAATGGCTCGGGACGAGTCTGGTAACCTATAAACAACAAGTAAGTTGGAATTAAACCAAAGTTACTTGTAAATCTATACTTTAACTAACTTAGACTCTAACGCTTGTTTTGCGCTTACTGATTCTCTTAAGTCACTCGAGTACCCTCGGCTCCACCATTTTTAATAATTTAACCTTTACGAGTTTTAAGGCGATTCCTTCGCGAGTGTCTTACCAACTGCCTAACACACTTACCATAAATGTTTCATACATTAATTAACCCTTTTTGGTCTTTAACCTATGTTTCAAAGTAAGGCGAGGGGAAAAGTTTCGTTCGCGAAATGCCGTTACTTGAAACGGTTGTTTCTCGTAAACCGTGCATCGGAATCGAACGAACTACATATCAAAACGAAGCTCGTAACATGAGCTATCTAAACATGGCAGTGGTGGTCATAATCTAGCAGGGGGTTCTCGGGTCCTAATGTTATGCACAAAAACAGTCCAAAGAAAATCGGACGTTACGACGGCTATGTTTACGCGATTACCAATGTTTAAACTACTCCAATTAACCACCAACCAACTCATAACCATCAATACAACAAAACTTCACCTAAACCATACCACATCAGTCCATAATTTCCAAGGTTTTCAACTCAAACAACCAAAATCAAGACCTATGAACTATAATCAAGCTTCAATTACCAAAACACTTCCAAATCAAACCAAACTACTAATAATCACAATCCATGCTTCTCATTTCACAACACCAACCATTAAACTTACTAACAAATAAAGTAAAGGCTAGGGTTTGAAGTTTATACCTTCCTTGGGAGGTGTTAAGTTGCTAGGAAGCCTTAGGGAGCCTCCTACAAGCTTGATCTTTCCAAAGAAATCAAGAACACAAAGTTAGGCTTTGAAGTTTCTGAAAGTCCGGTTTAAAGAACTGTAAAAATGAGGGTCTTACCTTGATTATTTGGACGAGACTTGTGAACAAGAGTTGTAGGCCATCTCAATACGTTTCCAATGAGCTATAGAACACAATATTTGAGTGAGAAATGAAGGAGATACAGCAGTTTTAGTGTTCTGGTTCTGTTTTGGCCGAGAGCATGAAGAACAATGCCTTGGTTTCTTTTTGATTTTGATGAAAAATGATTTGCTTGGCTTGGATGGTTTGATTTTTGTGTTTGTTTTAGTAAATTACCTAGTTGCCCTTGATTTTGTGTGGTTAAAAAGCCACCACATCTCCTTCCTTCCCATGTCATGCTTGTGTCATCCTCATGATGTCATCCTCCCCTCCTTGTCCTCTTTTTATTGGTTGGATGACATCATCCCCACTAATCCCCTTGATTAACTTCCTAATCGTTTGCCTAATGACCGCTGATCTGTTATACGGTTCGCTTAACTTTCGTTTTCGTTTATCGTTTGAGGGATCATACCCGGGATCTTATTACTTAGGTTCCCTTAACCTTTCTCAATATATTATATTCCTTTTATGATCCTCTCCTATAATCCTTTAATTTAAATCATTTTTATCCTGTTACCTTTTTCTCAAATCTTTCCGTATCTAGTGTATTTCCGGGAAAAATCAAAGTGTTCGGATTTGGATTCTGAAGATCTTTACATACACTTATATCACATATAAAGTACTAATAAAATCTCAGAATATCCATATCAGAACCCCTACATAGTGTGGCATGAAAAGTTTTCTCATTCAGCAAAAACACTATTCATAAGGGTTTCAAAAATTTCCCAAAAATTGGGGTTATTACACATTGACTCATTAGCAATGGCTGGATCCACCCTTATATCTGTTGTACCTGCCTTTCTCTCTTTTTCTCTATATTCTTGCATCAGGGGCTCCCCCTGGATCACACTCCTCACACCCTCACCTTCACCTACTAAGGTGGTACTCCTCTCACTTACTTTTGCCATGCTGGAAGAAATAGCATGCTTATTTGAGCTCTCAATCTCTCCTTTTGCCTGGGAGCAACCCAGCCTCTCACTCAAATTATCACTCCCTTCCCTCAGTCCTAAAAGTGATTGTACAGTAATCATGTCTTCTACACTTGGAATTGTTTCAGTTGTGTGTGTAGAGACTATCAACGGATATGGAATAGCCATTGAAGGTGACACTGATAGTATCAACGGATAACTGCTGTTAAGCTTATCCGTTGAAGAACAAACACTTGTCAACGGATGAGTGATATCCGTTGAAGAAGGAAAAGAAGTAGAAATTGAAAGTGATATAACTGTTGAATCTGTGTGGATTGATTTGAGTTTTGGTGACACAGATCCTTCAATTACATCTGAAAGAATTTGCGGGTGATCCAACAAATCATCTAAAAGATGATGATCACCTATTTTTAAGTGGGGCTCCTCCCTGAGTTGTAAAGAGGGAGAATCAGGAATTGATGGGAATAACATATCCATATCCAGAGATGGTGATGAAGTGTGTGTTGATTGATGTGTGTTAATTGTGAGAGAATGGGGCTGTGACTCCACATTTGTTGGAGCCACATCAAACTGAGTTTAAGAAGGCATAGATACAGATGGATGTATCTGTGCAGTGTGTGCACCCTGTGTAGAAGATTGGGTTCTAGCCCTCTTTCTTCTAATAAAAGCTTTTGTTGGCGAGTGTTTGGCTTCAGTGTTCCTCCCTCGTTTGTTCTGTGTTCCTGGTTGGGAACTATTTTCAATAGTTACATCCTTTTGGGAGGATGCAGCTAGGGATATGCTAGTTACTTTT
Organism: Apium graveolens; assembly: GCF_009905375.1. Taxonomy (NCBI): domain Eukaryota; kingdom Viridiplantae; phylum Streptophyta; class Magnoliopsida; order Apiales; family Apiaceae; genus Apium; species Apium graveolens. The sequence goes on along the minus strand of NC_133653.1, from coordinate 216,216,215 downwards.
TCAACCACCACAGCTTTTTGAGAAACTGTGGCTTGGCTAGCTTGGGAAACACTTATCTCTCCTTCCTTATCCTGGGGATTTCTTTGATGTTCACCCCTCCCCTCACCACTCACACCCTGTTCACTCCCCTCAGGGTTAAGGGTAGGTGTTACAACTATTGTCTTTTGAGAAACAACAGAGGTGGTTTTCTTTGTCTTTGATTTTGAAAGTTTAGTTTTGGTGACCTTGGTAGGAATCTGTTGGGGCATTGTCACAGATTCCATGGGCACACTAGAAGATAAAGAAATAGAGGGGTTGGTAGAAGTAGGAGTTGTAGAGACAATTACTTCACTTACCTGAGGTGCATCCATGATTGGTAAATATACCAATGGTACACTGCTGTTGAGATCCATTCTCAATAAATCTGCAAGAACTCTTTTCTCTTGTGCCCAGCACTTGAGTTTGTTATTCTCATTGGTTATGACCAAACCTTCAGCAACATGATTAGCCAATAACATAAAGAATCTAGCATAATAGATGTTATTAGGTCTATTAGCTTTGTTACCTAATCTAGTACCCAATTCTAGCATAACATAATTGCTAAAGTTAAAATACCTATCAGAAACAAGCATATAGAGCATATTAACAAGAGATGAAGTTATGGCATCAAAATTACTAATTTTCCCAGAGAAAACCTTGATAAAGGCATCCCCAAGAAAACTCCATTCTTTCCTAAGGCCTTTTCTTTTAATACTCCCTAAACTAGCAGAGTTAAGAGAATAACCTATGGAATCTAACATGCTGGATACATCATTATCAGTGTGTGGTGTCATGGCATTATTTTCAGGCAATTTAAAACATGCTAGTAAATCATCACAGTTAACACAGTGATTTTTACCTTTGAGAGTGAAAGAGATGGTCATATCTATGGAGTTGAACTCAGCAGTTGTCCAAATCTCCTCAACTACTTCACTGTAAATCGTTGGGGCTTCCAGCATTGCATAGCTAAGTTTACAGTTTTTGATGAAGTCCGTCATTTTGTGATAATCTGAGTGGGCTTCATTCTTTGCTACCAAAGCTATGAAATTGTTCTTCTCATAGATGAACCCAGATTGAGACATAATTTTTACTACTGGTGCCATTGTTGTAAGTAGAAGTTGCAGAGAATAACTTGAAGGATTTGCAGAGAGAAAATGGTAAAAGCTTTGAAATTTCAAGAAAGCGTAAAGTAAAAATGAAAAATCAGAAGGGCTTTTATACTTTCTCAAATTAAAAAGCATAAATAAAAGATTAAACAATAAATATATGTAAGTGAGTTTCAGCCGTTTAAGAATAAACTGTAAGTATTCTAAACACTACCTTTAAAACAAATACATACAGCTGTATGTATGAGTATCAACGGTTAAGAAAATAGAATCAACGGCTGTGAAACACCTGAATCGACTGATGTGACATTTCAACGGATAAAGTAAACTGTCATCCGTTGAAAGGTACTTCAGTTTTATCCGTTGACGGATAAAAAAAATTCCAGAAATGTATATGTCTTTCAACGGATAATGAACATCCGTTGATAGAACAATTTTGACTTTCAACGGATAGGAATAATCTGTGTTAAAAAGTCAAATTTGTTCTAGCAACTAATACATTTCAGGCTTTAATTCAAATTGCAATTTAGACATAAATTTTATGAGTAATTAAGCATACCTAGCTCACTTACCAATCTTGTGAATGTTGATTCATCAAGTGGCTTGGTAAATATGTCTGCAATTTGTTGTTCACTTGGAACAAAATGTAGTTCCACTGTACCATTCATGACATGCTCTCTGATGAAGTGGTACTTGATATCAATGTGCTTGGTCCTTGAGTGCTGCACAGGATTCTCTGTTATGGCTATGGCACTTGTGTTGTCACAAAAGATAGGAATTCTATCAACATGAAGTCCATAATCAAGGAGTTGATTCCTCATCCATAACACTTGAGAGCAGCAACTTCCAGCAGCAATGTATTCAGCATCAGCTGTAGAAGTAGAGACTGAATTTTGCTTTTTGCTAAACCATGATACAAGCTTATTTCCCAGGAATTGGCAGGAGCCTGTTGTACTTTTCCTGTCTATTTTGCAACCTGCATAGTCTGCATCTGAATAACCAATTAGATCAAAGCCAGATTCTCTAGGATACCAAATACCTAAATTTGGTGTACCCTTGAGATATCTGAAAATCCTCTTGATAGCGATTAAGTGAGACTCCCTAGGATCAGCTTGAAATCTAGCACACAGACATGTAGCAAACATTATATCTGGTCTACTGGCAGTTAAATATAAAAGTGAACCAACCATGCCTCTATAACTTGTAATGTCCACAGACCTTTCAGTCTTATTTAATTCAAGTTTTGTGACAGTGGCCATGGGAGTTTTTGCAGATGAACATTCCATTAAGTCAAACTTCTTTAAAAGATCATGAATATATTTAGTTTGACTAATGAAAATTCCATCACTAACTTGTTTAACTTGTAAACCAAGAAAATAGGTTAGTTCTCCCATCAGGCTCATTTCATACTTACTTTGCATTAGCTTAGCAAACTTTTTGCAAAGTTTATTATCTTTAGAACCAAATATTATGTCATCTACATAAATTTGAACAAGTATACTAGAGCCATTAACATTCCTAAAGAAGAGAGTTTTATCAACAGTACCTCTAGTGAAGTGATTCTCCAAAAGGAATTTTGATAGGGTTTCATACCAGGCTCTAGGTGCTTGCTTCAGTCCATAGAGTGCTTTCAACAGATAATACACATAGTCTGGAAAATTTGGATCTTCAAACCCTGGAGGTTGACTTACATAGACTTCTTCCTCCAATTTCCCATTTAGAAATGCACTCTTGACATCCATTTGATAGACTTTGAAATTGGCATGGGCTGCATAGGCTAGAAAAATTCTGATGGCTTCAAGTCTTGCAACAGGAGCATATGTTTCATCAAAATCTATTCCCTCTTGTTGAGAATAGCCTTTAGCAACCAAGGCTTTATTCCTTATGACGATGCCATTTTCATCCATCTTGTTTCTGAATACCCATTTTGTGTCAATAGGACTCTTGTTCTTTGGTTTGGGTACCAGCTTCCACACTTTATTTATCTCAAATTGGTTCAGCTCTTCCTGCATAGCTAATATCCAATCTGAATCCAATAAAGCTTCTTCCACTTTCTTAGGTTCCTCCTGAGATAGAAAACTACTATACAGACATTCATCTTGAGTAGCTTTTCTTGTTTGCACTTTAGATGATGCATCACCAATGATCAGTTCAAAGGGATGATTTTTGGTCCATTTCCTTTGCAGAGTGTTGATTAGTTGAAACTCCCCCTGAATTATTGGTTCTTTGCAGGGAATTTAGAGTTCTATCAACTGATGATGTAAATCGATTATCCGTTGATGAACTATGATCAACGGATGCTTCATTTTGTACTTCAACGGATGATGCACTATGTCTTTCAACGGATACTGCATTGCCTCTATCAACGGATGCAGAATTTTGTGCATTATCCAAGGGCATATTTTGAATCCCTTTTGAAGTGTCATCTCCATCAATCTCCTCTTCACTATCATCACAACATATCTCAATGTTGTCAAATTTGAGTCTCTCATGGTGTCCCTCATCTGTTAGTCCATCAATCTTTTTATCATCAAACACAACATGCACAGATTCCATAACAATGTTGGTTCTTAGATTGTAGACCCTATAAGATTTTCCAGCTGAGTAACCAACAAATATCCCTTCATCAGCCTTTGCATCAAACTTCCCTTTATGGTCAGATTGATTCCTCAGTATAAAGCATTTACATCCAAAGACATGAAGAAAGTTTAGAGTTGGTTTTCTTCTCTTGAACAACTGATAAGGAGTCATGCCTTTAGCTTGATTGATCAAAGAAATATTCTGAGTGTAGCAGGCACAATTAACAGCTTCAGCCCAGAAATATGTTGGTAACTTTGATTCTTCAAGCATTGTTCTGGCAGCCTCAATCAAAGATCTGTTCTTTCTTTCAACTACCCCATTTTGCTGAGGTGTTCTTGGAGCTGAGAACTCATGCATGATTCCATTTTCTTCACAGAACAGCCTTATTGACAAATTCTTGAACTCAGTTTCATTGTCACTCCTGATATTCCTAACCTTCAAGTCAGGATGATTATTGACTTGCCTGATGTGATTGATAATGATTTCACTTGCTTCATCCTTTGATCCAAGAAAATAGACCCATGAAAACTTTGAGAAATCATCTACAATCACTAAGCAATATCTTTTTCTTGCAATTGACAATACATTGACTGGTCCAAACAAATCCATATGCAGCAGCTGTAATGGTTCATCAATTGTTGTTTCAAGCTTCTTTTTGAATGATGCTTTCCTTTGTTTGCCTTTCTGACAAGCATCACACAAACCATCCCTTGAGAATTCAACTAGAGGAATTCCTCTAACTAAGTCCTTTTTGACTAGATCATTCATTGTCTTGAAATTCAAATGGGATAGCTTCTTGTGCCATAGCCAACTCTCAACTGAACTTGTTTTGCTGAAGAGACAAGTAATAGATTCTGCATCTGTAGAGTTGAAGTCAGCTAAGTACACATTCCCTTTTCTAACTCCAGTTAGAACCACTTTGTTGTCTTTCTTACTGGTGACAACACATGCTTCTGAATTGAAGGAAATTGTATTCCCTCTATCACATAGTTGACTGATACTCAGTAAGTTGTGCTTGAGACCATCAACTAATGCAACTTCATCAATGATGACATTCCTTGTTGAAATCAAGCCATATCCCATAGTAAACCCTTTGCTGTCATCTCCAAAGGTTATGCTAGGGCCAGCTCTCTCCTTGAACTCAGTGAGCAGGGAGAAATCTTCTGTCATGTGTCTTGAACAGCCACTGTCCAAGTACCATAGATTTCTTCTTTTTCCCTGCACACCATAAAATCAATCAAGTTGATTTTGGTACCCAAGTTTCCTTGGGTCCATTCCTGTTAGCCTTTCTCCTAGACTTCATTCCTCCTGCATCTTTAGACTTAGGTAACTTTGAGTCAACCTTGATCTTAGATGTAGTTGGTTGAGGTGTAGGGTTAGTCACAGAATCATTTAGCACATTTGGAATTTGATAAGGCATAGATTGTGCAAGCATGTTATTCCACATTGGCATATTATATGGCATTTGAGGCATACTAAATGCAACAAGATAAGGATTGTTAAAATATGGCATGTTTGCAAAATGTGCATAAGGATTCTGTTGAGACATAACAGGCATAGCATGCAGAGGTGATGCAGACATATTAGGCATGGAAGAGGGTACAGGTATGGGAGTTTTCTTAATAGATTTGCAATTAGCAGATAGATGATTAACACTACTACAATGCACACAGCTTTTTCTAGGAGCATACTTATCAGGTGTGTAATTTTTATGTTTGTTAATCCCTACCTTCCCATTTCTATTAGATTTCCTTTTAGTTTCCTTTTTATCCTCAACCACTTTGAGCCTATTCTTTAACTGTTCTAAGGTCATGTGTCCTATATTCACCTTACTGAAATCTTTGGATGTGCTTGCTTCTCCTTTGACAAAGTTCTTGGAGGTTGAACCAAACTTTTTGTTGAGTTTCTTTAGATTTTCACTATTAGAAACATCTGCCTGTTTTAATTGAGGAACCTTCAACGGATGCTCCTTTTCTTCCTTCAACGGATAACTTTCATCATCCGTTGATTCCACATCCGTTGACAGCCCATCAATTAATTCCAGTTTCTTTTTGTTTTTATCCCAGGCAGTCTCACAGAATGATTCAATTCCTTGGACCTTGGAAATTTGAGCACTAACATCCCTAGATGTCTTCCAGGCTTTAATCACCTCTTGCTCTCTCTCTAATTGATTGGAAAGTATTTCTACTTTCTTAACAGATTCAGCTAGTTCATTTTCAACAGATATACAATGTAGCTTAGTTTTCTCTAGGTCAATCAACTTATCTTCTAACACAGCATTTCTATTACTTAAAAACAGATTATTCTCTTTAATCCTACTATTTTCTTTAGCAAGTGATTTAAGAGACACACGCAAATGATACAATTCAGTAGACATGTCATTAAAAGCATCATTGTACTCTTCTTTAGTAAGCTGTGTTAAATCAGTAGTGATTACCTGGTTGCTTGATGAACTAACTTCATTTTCCTCAGAATCAGCCATGAGAGCCAAGTTGACATATTCCACATCTTCATCCTCTTCTTCTCCATCAGCTGCCCAGTCTTTTTCTTGAGTAATGAAAGCCCTCTCCTTTTGCTTGAGCAGATCAAAATATTTCTTTTTGTAATCTACTTGGTCAAATTTCTTCTTTTCAGAAGTTGGCTTTCTGCACTCACTTGCAAAGTGTCCACTTATACCACAATTGAAACACTTGAACTTGGATTTGTCCACCATGTTCTTATGAGGTTTAGTGGCTCTAGTGTTTTTCCTAAATTTCATCTTTGCAAATCTCCTGGACAGAAATGCAAGATGCTCATCAATACCATCAGATTCATCTTGGCTGGAGTTGTCTTCATTCTCAGCAACTTGCTCCTTACCCTTGCTTGATTCTGATTTGCTTGTGCCATCTTTGGAGTTTGATGTAGATCTCACAGTTTCTTGTCTGCATTCTTTCTCATTTTCAGCTACCAAGGCAACTGAACCTCCTTTCTTTCTTCCCTTCTCCAATACCTCATCCTGTTCTAGCTCTAGTTCATAAGTCTTCAAGATTCCATATAATCTTTCAAGAGTGAAGTCCTTATAATCTTGAGAGTTTCTCAAGGAGACAGTCATGGGTTTCCATTCCTTTGGCAAGGATCTTAAAAATTTAAGATTTGAATCCTTCACCTGGTACACTCTACCATACAGCTTCAGTCCATTCAACAGCTTTTGGAATCTATTGAATGTGTCATTTAAAGATTCATTTTCTTCAAAATGAAAATACTCATACTGTTGAATGAGAAGCTGCATTTTGTTTTCTTTTACTTGTTCTGTACCTTCACACAGTAGCTGAACTGTGTCCCAAACCTCTTTGGCAGTTGTGCAATTTATCACATTATCAAACATATCCTTGTCAAGACCATTAAACAAAATGTTCATAGCCTTCTTATCCTTGTGGACTTCTTCTGTGTCTTCCACTGTCCATTCTGCTCTAGGTTTTGGAATGGATTGACCAACAGCAATTGTGGCCGTAGCAACTGTGGCTACTTTGTGGGGAATGTGAGGACCATTCTCAATGCAGTTTACATAACCTTCATCTTGGGAGAGTAGATGAAGGTGCATTTTCACCTTCCAATGGTGATAACTGTCTTTGTCAAGAACTGGGATTTTTACTCCAATATCCTTCTTACTCATCTTTGTTAGTTACCAAGATCTTTAAACTCTTTGTGTGTCAAGAGCTTGCTCTGGTACCAATTGTTATTCCTAGTGGACTAACAATGAGATTTACAGAAGGGGGGTTGAATGTAAATCTCAAAACTTTTTCAAGTTTTGAGCAGTTTTAAAGGCTTTGTGTTCAAGATAAACAAGTGTGTGAATTGCTTTAAGCTAATACAGACAGATATATATTCAAGCACTAATGTAAAGAACACAACAGACCTTAAAAACTTTTCTGGTGGATTATTGTTCCACCAGAGATGGTATTTCAGAAAATCTGTGATTCAAGATGTTGATCACAGCTGCATCCTAGTACAAACTAGATAATTTTTCTCTCAAGATTTTTCTAAACAGCACTGGAAAAATTCTCTTCTAATTACTAGCTGCTACTTGGTTTATATATCACCAAGTGTACAAGTGAAGACAAAGATAAAAATACAATAATAAAATAAGTTCTCCACTTATTTCTTCTCCATATCACTCAAGTACTTTGTTGACTATTGCCTCTTTGTACTAGAGTAGAATGGCTGATTTTTCTGATGTTCCTGAAATTAGGCTTCCACTTTTCAGTTATCTCTGTCAACCCATGTGCCTCTGTCTGCTGTTACAACTACCACTTATCAACTGCTATTTAACAGAACATCCGTTGAAGCCTTCATCCGTTGATGGCTTTATCCGTTGATGTGTTAGCAGTTGAAGCTCTATCCGTTGAAGCTTTAGAGACATCCGTTGAAGCTTTGTTTCTCATCCGTTGAAGGTCTTTAAGACATACGTTGATACCACTTCATTTATACAAAATTACAAGGCATGAAATATTTACAATTGGCCTTCCTATTTGCATATCTTCTAGTAGTCAACATGACTTATATTTTCTCTCAACTTCTAAGAATTATATCTTAAATACAGAGACTGAAATGTGCTACAACACTAGACTTATTTCTAAGTAAAGCTGCACCATCAACGGATAGCCAAAGTGGTCTTATCCGTTGAGGCTGCAAACACTAAACTTCTACTTAAGTGTTTTGTTAAACATATCATCAAACTAATGCACATATATTCCTAACAATAATTATCATGCACAGGATGGTTAACATGGAAAGACATATTTTGTGCAAATATGTTATTCCACTAAGGCATGCTAAACGACATTTGTGGCATAATAAATGCAGCATAGTAAGGATTTTGTGCAAATGGCATATTAGCAAATTTTGCATTCAAATTATGTGCAGGCATAACATTCACAGGCATTTTAGGCATGTTAGGAAATGAAGAAGGTGCAGACATGGGTGCAGTCATAGCAAGTTTGCAATTAACAGACAAATAATTAATACTACCATATTTCACACAGGTTTTTCTAGGTGCATATTTATCAGGTGTGTAGTTGTTATGTTTGTTAATACCTACTTTCACATTTCTATTGTTTTTCCTTTTAGATTATGCTTTAACTTCAATTTTCTCCATCTATCATTCAATTGCTTGATTGACAGATGCCCTACATTGACTCTCTTGTTCTTTTTCACTTGACTTGTTTCTCCTGGAACAAAGTTCTCAGAAACTGATCCATATTTCTCATTTAACTTAGCTAGCTGGGATTTGCTAACTGTCTTTCTTTCACTCGACGTATGTGGTTTCTTGTCTTTCGACGGATAATTTATTTGATCATTCGACGGATAGCCTTCATTATTCGTCGAATCCACATCCGTTGAGAGTCCTTCCTCCAAGTTAGAATTCAGTTTCTCCTTGCTCTTTTTCCAGGCTTCATCACAGAAAGATTCTATACCTTGAACTTTAGTAATTTGAGCATGTACATCTGTAGATGATTTTCATACCTTAATTACTTTTTGTTCTCATTCAAGTTGCTTTCTTAAAATCTCTTATTTCTTTAAAGATTCAGTCAGTTCGTCTTTAGCAATCTTGCACTCCATCTTCAGTTTCTCAAACTCGACAAATTGAGTTTCTAACACATTGTTTCTTTCACTCAAAAATAAATTGTTCTCTTTAATTCAGTGTTTTCTTTGGTGAGTGATTTGAGGGTAACACGCAGATGATATAACTTAGTAGACATGTCATTTATAGCATCATTACACTCAGTTTTAGATAAGTGTGCTAGATTAGTAGTGATTACTTGATTAATGGATGAACTGGCCTTTGTTTCATCTGATTTGGCCATAAGTGCTAGATTGACATAGCTTGTATCCCCATCCTCCTCTAATCCATCAGCAGTCCAATCATTTTCCTGAGTTAGAATACAGGCTCAAACTTCTTTTTATTAGAATCAGGTTTTCTACACTCACATGCAAAATGACCACTCAAGCCACACTTGAAACATTTAAATTTTGTCTTGTCAGCCATGTTTCTGTTTGACTTGGATGCTCCAAAATTCAGATGCTCATTTATGTCATCCATATCATCTTGACTAAGATGGTCTTCATGTTCAGCTACTAGCCCTTTTTCTTTGCCTTCACAAACTCTAGGGTTTGGTGCAGATTCCACAGCTTCTACCTCTATCTCTCTCTCTCTCTCTCTCTCTCTCTCTCTCTCGCTCAGGAACCAATGCAATGGATCCTCGATTATTCCTTCATTTCTCCAGCTTCTCATCTTGCTCAATTTCAAGCTCATAGGTCTTTAGAATCCCATACAGTCCGTCCAAAGTAAATTTTTTGTAAGCTTGAGAGTTCCTTAGTGAGACTGTCATAGGCTTCCATTTCTTTGGTAATGATCTAAGGAACTTGAGGTTTGAGTCCTTTGTCTGATAGTCTCTTCCATGCAGCTTTAGAGCATTTAGCAATTTTTGAAACCTACTAAAAATGTCAGTAAGTGAACTTGCTTGGTTACATCACATATAACTTGAATTGTACCCCAGACATCCTTAGAAGTTTTTCAAATTATGATGTTGTCAAACATGTCACCATCAACTCCATTAAACAAAATGTACATGACTTTCTTATCCTTATGAGCTTGCTCAATATCTTGATAAGACCATTTTGCTCTGGGCTTTGGGATAGATGGCTCATTTCATGTAGCAGCTCTCATAGGGACATGAGGACCTTTCTCAATACATTCCACATATTCTTCATCTTGAGAGAGGAGATGCATGTGCATTTTCACCTTTCAATGGTGATAGTTGTCTTTGTCCAGAAATGGAATTTTTACTCCAACATCTTTTCTGCTTATCTTGTTAGTTGTTGTGATCTTTAAACTCTTTGTTCTTCAAGAGCTTGCTCTGATACCAATTGTCATTCCTAAACAATCTAACAAAGAATTACAGAAGGGGGGTTGAATGTAATTCTGGTTTTTTTTTAAATTTAAGAACTGTTCTATCTTGAATATATAACTGTGTTTCATTTAGCTAAAGTGCGGAATGAAAATATTGAAGAAATCAAACTCAAAGTAATTAAACACAAGTTTTTAAAAACTTTCTGGTGGATTGAACTTTTCCACCAGAGATATATATAAAATCGTGAACTCTGTGATACAAAAAATTGTACACAGCTGCTTACAAGTAGAAATATAAACTACTGAGAAATTCTTTACAGGTTTTTCTTCATCTATTTCTCTAGTTGGATGTTTGTTAGCTTGATTGAATCACTCTTTTTCTACTTGCTACACTTGGTTTATATAGCACCAAGTTACATGATAAAAAGACAAGCACATAAGACAAAATGTTTCTTAATCTAATTACATGTTTCTTCATTTCTCTATCCAGCATCTTTGAATATCTTCAAGTAAGCATGAAAATGAAAATGCTTCTTTGTTCTCTAAAACCTGTAAATAGGCTGCCATATTCCATTTGCATCTAATCAACCCATGTGACTGTCAAGTCACTATCAACTGTAATTTAAATTAGAACATCCATTGAAACTTTATTCGATCATCCGTTGAAACTTTGTTGAATCATCTGTCGAAGCTTCATTAGATCATCCGTTGAATGTGACTTAGGTCATCCGTCGAAACCTTGTAGAATCATCCGTTGAAAGTCTTCCATAGCAGTTTACTCTATTTCACTTATGCAAAATTACAAGGCATCTAATATTTACAATTAGCCAACCTATTTTGTATATCAAACTAGTAGTCAACATGACTTTTAATATCCTATAACTTCTAGATCTTTAAGGTATTGTAAAATGCAGAAGTGTGTTACAAGACTTATTGATACATAAACTACTCTCTAAATGAATGTTAAAGTGATCATCCGTTCAAAGCTACAAATTCACTAAATTAAATCTAGTAAGGTGTTTTATTTAACTTATCATCAAGTACACAACATATTCATAACATTGGGCATTTGACATGAAATTCGGTTGTATTTAATACGACATTTATTATGTCTTTAGGGTTTATTTTCAACCCATATCAGCTATATTTCCCGGCTTAAATGAAAAATGAAAATAACCAAAATATGAATTATCTTCTTTTTACTTGTTTAAAAAAAATTTGAGAACAACTTTTAAAAATAATAAGAAAAATTATTTCCTAATTTTTAGTTTTCTTTTTTATCTCCTCCAAAAATTTATTCCGAAACCAAATGTAAAAGTAACTTTTTCTTTTCTCAAAATTCCTTTGAAGCTTATCTTCAAATAATTTTAGGGTTAAGCCTAAAAATAATTAAACTGATCCTTAACTTGCAGTTAGGTAACTGAATTCAAACATTTTGCAGTCGACTAACTCAATTAATATTGACTTGCATTTATATCATTCAACAAAAAAAAAACTTGCACAACCGTTAATTCTCGTTGACCTTCAGTTGAGGAACGTTAAGTTTGACAAGCGGACTAACATGTAGACTTATGACCCAGAAGCCCGATACGGTTCAAACCAAATAAACCACAGTTAAGCCTGGCCCATCAAAAAGAATTGAAATAACAATTTTTACAAAGAAAGAGGATATTAAGATACCATCCACACACATAGATGAAGAAAGGCAATCGATCAAAGAAAAAGGTCGAAAGAAAGAGTTGAAAAACTGAGATGGAAAAGGGGAATCAAACCAAAAAGAAACGAACAAAGGTAAATCGATCATGTAATTTCTAGGGTTCATACACTCAATTCCAATTTAAGGCTTTTCCAATTTATAGTTGTTCTTATGCATTGATTTCAGTTGTGCAAGTATAACTCAAAACTTTATTATAGAGGTTATTTTTTATATTAAAGAACTGAATGTGAATTTGTGAATGTGAGTTTTTTTGGGTGGCGTTATTCAGGTTGATGAGTGTTAGCGGCGATGAAAATGTTTGGCTTGATGTCAGCGAGGGATATGATATAATTGTTTGTGAATGTGCGTATATGTTTATATATATGAGTGTATTAATGTAATAACCCGACTTTTCGGACTATCAACTCTAAACCGAAACTAAAATAAAATTCAATTTATCGATCAAATTTTTTATTACAAATGTGACTATTACAAAAAAGTTGTTACTACAAAACGCAGCTAACGAAAATTCAAAAGTCAAATCTAAGATCCTCGAACTCCAATGCTGTCCAACTCGAATCTTAGAAGAAACCTGAAATATCAAAAGAATGTGTTGCGAAACCCAGCAAACAACTACTGTTCAACGGCTCAAAATAATATTTTAATATTTTTCAAAAACAAGCTTAGACATATTACACATAACTTCTATCACATAAGATTGCACAAATATTCGATAATAATTATCAAAATGAATCACACAACATATTCGATAATTAATATAATCAAAATTCTTATTCAATAAATCTTAAAATCCACCTTTTATTTTTAAGTCCCACAATTCTAAATCACACATTATGCCACATTGTACCAGTGACCGACATCTTATAGTTTATGCCACACTTTCCCAAGTGACGGGGTTCTTATTCTTATTCGATGGGGGGCTAATCTACGTTCGTTGTCAAGTGAAACTAAAATTTGATAAGATATTGATGTGTTCCGGAATGTGCGCAAACTAGTTCTATGTTTAATGTATCACAATATCCAGTAATCGGGTTATAATTCTTATACATGACAAATACTGAGGATTCCGAAAATTTTGTTTTTTATCAACCACATATAGATATTATACTTATAATTATAACTAAAAAATATTATAGAACATGTAATCACACAAAATAAGTCACATTACACATATTTAAGGAGCACAAATAATTGAAAACACATATTCAAATAATTTAAAACACGTTTCACAACAATATGGAGCGACCAAAAGTTACTTAAATCAATAAAGAAAACGATAATTCACGTTAGAGCACATTTTAAAATATTAATAATTCGTCAAACACGAAATATCTAAAATCTCGAATTTCTGCACGATTTCACTTGTGCCTAGAAATATTTTTAAACTTTTTTGACCATCTAAACGATGATTTGTTGAATAACACGAACCATGAAAGTTGTAAATAACGAAAAGAACTTTCCGAAAAATCCAGAATCAACGAATTCCGACTTACGATAAATTTTGTACGAATTTTACAAGACTGTTGATTTACTGAGAAATGGTCCTCCGAATTTTAAGAATAAAAATGAGGAAGACGTATATAACGTATTTATAATGTTACGAAACCCAATTTATTAACCTACAAGTTATTTTTATTCAATTCTGATTTAAAATTTCAGGCCCATTATTCTAATCATATTTTAATATCCTAATCTTATCAAATTTTTATAATGCATTGCTATTATTCTATTATTAATATTATCCTAAAAATTAGGGGATATTATAATTAAACTAGTATAATAGCCCGTGCAAGTCACGAAATGTATATATATTAAAATATAATTTCATACGCATTTGCATCTATACAAAAATAATTTTTGAATACGGTTATGATTATTTTAACTTTTCATTAAATTGTCTTACTTCCTTTGAATCCTAAACGGAAATTCTTTTTATCACTGATCCCCGCTGGAACGGGGATTCTCTCGGGGATGCAGGAGATGCAGGTAATAATTAAAAAATAATTTTATATTTTTAGTATATTTTTAAATAAAAAACAGTCTAATAATTCGTTATATATAAAAACATTGATTATATCTCATATTTCTAATATCAAATCATATGAAAATTTATTTGTAATATAAATGAATGATAAATTAAAAATATATATTATATGATAATGTAAAAAAGTTGGTCAATAAAATTATAGATTATTTTAAAATTATTAGATTTTTGTAAATACTGTTTTTATAAAAAATTATTTAATAAAATATATACAAAAATATATAAAAAATCATCGGGGTTGACGAAGAGAATTTTTAAATGTGAACTGAGTGAAAAAAAATATGAAGTGGTGACATTTTTAAAATTTTATAATAAAACTACAAAAACTAAATAAAAATGAGACACGTAAATAATATAAACTAATATTTTATTTAATCAAAAATTAAGTAATAAAAACGAATTTGTTAAAAAAGGATGTAACTCATCTAATAAAAACTTTAATGTAAACTCAAGAATATATGTAGTAGAATGGTAGTGACATAAAATTTTTGAGTAAGAGATTTGGGGTTTAGTAAATATAACAATATACCTATTTTTAACAAAAATTGTGTGAGGAGTGACATTTTTATAATTTTCCAACATAAAAGGGTAACATTGTAATTTTACTGATATTAAAATGTCTTAATTTATCCCTAATCATGTTTTAATATATAGAAGGAGATATAATATAAGTTAAACTATGAAAATTAAAAAAGGCGTTAAATAAATAATGTAAAGCAATATTTTATTTACTCTAATATTAAAATAATGAAAAAAGATTATGATTGAAAGAGACGATGTGTATTATAATGAAACGTTTGGTATAATGGTAGTGACATGTAACAGAAGGTATGGGTTCGAATCTCCTTGTATAAACAATTTCCTAATTTTAGCTTAAATTATATATAAAGTGTTATTTTTACAATTTTTAAAAATAAAAGGGTAAACTGATAATTTTACGGCCATTAAAATGGTTTATAGAAAAGGAGATATCAAGCCAAAAGGAGACATGAGACAGCGGAGAAGAAATGGTTTAAGATGAAGATAAATGTATATAAATAATGTATGCATGACTACATGTATATATGTATGGTGCTGGGATCAGAATCAGATTTAAAGCCTTGGTTACATTTAATGTAACGGTTGTAGGAGGTCAGATACGGTGATCGCTTGTTTATAAGTTTTAATTGCTTCTTTGAGTTTGAATAAAAATTTTAAATCAGCAATCCACTTACAAATTAGATGAGTTCGATTATGTTTAATCCATTTTAGCCCCCTGTAATTTTAGTTCCATTCCATGTCGACGCAGTGAGCGAATAGAATATATCAAACACAAAAGGAAAAATTACAAAAAGACATACTATTATCCTTAACTTGTTCGTGTCCACGAACGTGTCCTGTCTTGTCACGCGCCCTCCTCTCAACTTGCCACGTGTACACAACTGTCCCCCGTCTTGAACCGACACGCTCGTCTCGTTACCTTAAACCCTAAGCTTTCCATATATAAAAACCCTTAAAAACACCTTCTTTATCTTCATCAAATCACAACAAACACATACACGAATATTTATACACACAAATTGAAAATATTTATTTCAACAAACCAACATGTCTTCTTCTATGTACCCATCTATAACCACCCAAGAAGTTGCAGAAAATTTGTTCCCTGAAACCGATTCCGACATCACCATTGAACACAACTCCGTCGAGAACCCACCGGAGTTTGAATCAGCAGAAGAGATTCTGATCAAAATCCCTGGTGCAGTAGTTCACTTGATCGATAAAGAACGAAGTGTTCAACTTGCTTCTGGTGAATTAAATATTGTGAGACTTAAACAAGGATATAATGTGGTAGCGGTTCTTGCTAGGATAGGAGATGAAGTTCAGTGGCCGTTAGCAAAGGATGAACCGGCTGTTAAGCTTAATGGGTCCCACTACTTTTTCTCTCTTAGGGTTCCTGAAGATGAGAAAGGAGAAGGTGTGGAATTGTTGAATTATGGGTTGAGTATTGCGGCGAAAGGGCAGGAGGGTTTGTTGAGGGAGTTTGATGGGGTTTTGGAGATGTATAGTGGATTTAGTGTGAAGGAAGTTAAGGGGGATGTTGTTTGGGGGGAAATTGGGAATGAAGTGTCACCGGAGGAGATGGCGGTGGATGGGGTGAAAAAGGAGGAAATGGAGAGGAATTCGGGTGCGTATTGGACTGCGTTGGCTCCCAATGTGGAGGATTATAGTGGGACTGTGGCAAGGATGATTGCGGCGGGATCAGGGCAAGTGATTAGGGGGATTTTGTGGTGTGGGGATTTGACTATTGGTGGAATGAAATGGGGTGATGAGTTTTTTAGGAAGAGGATGGGGCCGCGGTCTGATTCCGATATTAGTCCAGGGACTTTGAAGAGGATTAAAAGGTTTGGACTTGTTTTGATCTTGTTTACTTATTATATTGTTTAATTATGTGTTTGTGCATTGGTTTGTTGACATGGTAAAGATATAATTTGATGATTTGTTTTACTAATTGTGTTTTTATGAAATGAAATGAGGAATCTCATGGTTTATCCTTTTATTAGAGCGATTGTTATAGGACTTGAGTATTGTTATGAGTCATAAGTAACATTGCAACTTATTAGCCTAGAGACTAGAGTTGATTATTGAATACATATTTATATGCTGTTTTAATGAGATCGTAAATATGAATGCTGTGTCTTCCCTGGTTATTAATGATTTCCAGCTTCATAGAAATGGTGATTGGCTATTAGTAGTTGGATCATAATTTATATTTGTATAGTCGTAAAATCTTATTTGGATAGGAGAATGGAGTCATTAATTATATTTTGTGATACTAGGTTCACTAGTTGTTCTTTTCAACATGATTTACTGATCTGTTCTGCCATGTTTGCTAATAGTGGACATGTTAGACATATTTAATGTGAAGTTTAATGATTTTATATAAAAATCATAGTGATCATGCCTTCTTACATAATTTAGGTTTTGTTATGACTATATGATCCAAGAGTTGGTTAATGGATCAATGTAGTTTTGTTTTGTTTTTCTGTAATGACTAGAATTATCTATCGAGTAGATATGGCGTGGTGTCGATGCATACTGATAGAGTACATGTTACCCTATCACACACATGCCCTGTTTTAAGTTATCACTTACCTTGCAATGTTCTTAGATACTTCTTTAACCATGGAACCTCTTTTGAACTGGAAAATGGAGCCAATTGATTGAATTTTTAGTTTTTTTTCCAGGGTCAAGAAAATGACGAAGATGTCGGAAGATGTGGCGACTGCACTTCTTTCTGGAGTAGTAAAGGTCTCTGGGTTCTTTACAAGTCCAATTGTGAACTCCAAAGTTGGCAAGAAGTTCTTTAACCTCCTCCCTGGGGAAATTGTGCTTGCCTCGTTGGATGGATTTAGTATGTTCAACAATTCATTTGTCTATTTCTAATTCGAAATATTCTTTTTATATAGTGCCACAAGTATAATTTTATTCGTACATTTTCATGTGGATTTTGGTTAGATTCTGCAACAAACTTTAGTGCTTCTTGCTCATGGTATATTTTTTTTTCTTGATGTGCAATACAGATAAGGTATTTGATGCTGTTGAAGTAGCTGGAAGGAATGTGATGTCCACAACTTCAGTTGTTACAACTGGCCTCGTTACTGATAGGTAAGCATTTGGCTTCTCTCGTGTGCAAGTAATGCTCAGCATCTACTACACTGTGCTGGTTTTCATCATTGTTAACAAATTAACCTTTTTTTAGTTCAGCTAGTATTTACCCCATTAAGTGCATATGTGTATATATGGACACACTAAACATGTAACTGGATAATGTACCCTTGCATTTTGTTCTGAGAAAAGGAAAATTGAAGGGTTTTAGAATTTGGACTTCAGTTAAATTTATCAAAGCTGGTCTCGTTTTTTATATTTGATGTGGGCTTGGCCTCCTTTCGTAGAATCAAACCGCGTGAGAACTTAGCTTTAGAAAAGCACAATATGACCGGTAATGAACTTGTTGTAGACTGTATAGAGATTCTCTTGCATGATAAAAAATTTATGTCAGAAATCTGATCTTGTCAAAACAGAAGGTTACACGTGGTTAATTTGCTACAGGCGTGTAGGATATAATGAGTATATTTGCTTTGTTTTATGTTCAATATGGACTTGGTCTTCTTTCATAGAATAGAACACCTGAAAACCTTAGCTTTAGAAACGCACAATATAACCGTTAATGAAGTTGTTGCTGTTGGCTGTCTTATGAATTCCTCGCTTGATCAAACTGATCTCGGGAAATCGTCTTTGTATTTATTTGAATATGACCTATTGTAAATCAAGGTTACGAATGTGTTTAATTTGGTTCAGGTACGGAGATGAAGCAGCCAAGGTCACAAACGAAGGACTTGATGCTGCAGGGCATGCTATCGGGACGGCTTGGGCTGTATTTAAGATCAGAAAAGCTCTCAACCCTAAGAGTATCATTAAACCAACAAATCTTGCTAAAGCTGCTGCACGGGCTAATTCTAGTGAATTGCAAGCTAAATATAAGAAATCAACCTAGGTTCTTGTTTGTTGTAATAATATTGTAGCTGTACCCAGTTTGTCACTTGTATTGGAAATTCGTTTGTGTTCAAAATGGTCTTGGGCTTTGTAGAAGTTTAAATGGTAGTTTTTTTTGTGTCATCGTGGCCTTTTTAATTAAATTTTGTGTGGGCTTAGTTTACATGAGTTCAGTCTGTCGGTCTGTAATGGGCCTTGGGTATGGACTGGTTCACCGGAAAAATCGGTTTTTTAGCTATCACATAAATAATTGATGAACCTGTTTAAGTTTTCTTTTGCGATTTAAAATGTGGGCTATATATGAGATGGAGGACTACCAAAGTAGAGTTTTAAAAAGAATAGATATGGATGATTGAGGCGGTTACGTTTTCTTACGGGTAATTTGGACAACCTACCTGCCCTCCACGTAAAATCGTCTTTACCTGCTCCATGTAAAGTTATGGAAAATGTTGTCTTGAATTGGAACGTAATTTTTCTTTCAAATATTTATGTGTAAACTACATTAAATTGAATTAAACTATATTTAATTTTTGTGCAATTAAATTGATTAAAATTTGATATTTGCGTAGGTAAATTGACTAAAATTTGAATGAAAGTTATTGATAGTTAATTAATCAATTAAAAAGTTATATAATTGGAAAGAATATTTAATTTACTTTAATATATAATTTTTAGTTTTCTAGAATAATGTAATGGTAAATTTTAATAATTATTAAAAGTTAGTTAATTTGATCAATAAATATAGAAATGTAATAACTAAAAACGGACGGATAGAATAACATTTTATATAATTAAATGAGATCCTTAGTGTATACATACGTTCACAAATTAAAACATGTCAAAATATATTGTGTTTTGAGAAAATTTTTGATATCAATTGGGGATATCTGTAAATTATACAAATAGTACAGCTTTCTCTCAAAATGATTAATTGCCAAAATATATAATTTGATTGCTAACCCCCCTTGTATTGGGGGAAATTAGTTATACATCTTCCAGTTTAAGCTAATCTACCTTGATTATTGGAATTGATCTTTCCTATCATAATAAGGAAAGAACAAGCCAAGTTTCTTGAAGTTCTGGTGGCCTACTAGATCACTTTCATCTGTATGTCTTACTATACTTGGAAACTTAGACTTGTTTGTATGCTGGTAGATTTTGTTACTTGTTATGAAATTAGTTGCAAATTTTGACGCTTACCTAAACCACTTCTATGCAAATTAATTGAATTTCTTGAATACTCCCATCATTCTATATGGTTAACCATCACTTTCCCGGATGAAAATATGGATCAGTAAATTCTGATATGAATGTATATATATAGCAAACTATCATAACTTATCAAATGGCATGTATAGCGTTCATAGTTAGATTTTGTAGAAGAAAAAATGTAGGTGATCAGGAGAAATGCTGGATACCCAAGATCGATCTCAAATAGGTTTCCACATTTTAAGTCAATTCTGATTAATCCCATGTTCTGATTGATCATGATACAATTAAATAAAAGGGTTGGGTGCATCTTAATTGGACTTCAATTTTCTTATATTTTTTTTATAATTTATTCAAAATGTATGTCATGTCAATGAAAACAAAAATTTGTATATATCAAAAAAATTATGATGACATGTTATGTACAAATCACATGATATACATCACATGATATACGCATGAAATTTGACTGTCTTATGTAAAACTAAAATATATTTATGAGAATTTTTGATACAATTCAAGAAAAAATAGTGAAATAAAATTACAGAACATGTAAATATAAATTAAAGAATATAATAGTTCTCCGGGGAACTAGTTCTCATTTGAGTCTAACCCTTCATTTTTATTTCATCCGTTAAAATTGTTGACAACCCTCATGATATGATATTGACTCTTTTTTGAAACCAATTTGAGATAATTAGCATTACAGAGGCCCAAGGTCTTGGATTTACTGGTGAAATTAAAGCAAAATTTAGCTGATTTTACATTTTTTTTACATTTGGGTTTTTAGTGAAAAAAAACTAAATAAAATTGTATCTGTTCTATTAAGAATAGTAAGATAAGATTGTTTTGTCGAAATTTCAACTCTTCTAAAAGTTTCATACATGTATCTTCTGCGTCTCATACAGTCATGTATTTAAAAAACAAAAATTGTGAACTGAATTAAGTAAAGTAAAAAAGGGTTGGGATGTCTATTCATGTATAGGGAAGATGGGATCTAGAAGGAAAGCTCTTGAACCCACTGTTTGGGATCATGCATGTGATGTAACATTGTATGGTAGAGAACCCAATAATTCTCCTCTGGAAAGTGAAAGCCAGACGAATAAGAACCAGGTGGATTTATATATTATTCCATCAGTAATTTCTGAAATATATGCCCCCTCTAACTTGCCTGTTTTAAAAAAAAAACATTGGGAAATTCTGAACGGTACCCTCATACTTTTAGCTTTTCTAGATGATACACCAAATAGTTTTGACTTTTATTTGGTACCCTCATATTATTATATAGTTCTGAGATGTACTCCTCATGTTAAACCCTATTAATCAAACGTTTAATTACCTTATCAACAATATAAAACACAATTAAAAACAATTCAAGGCTAAAATGATAGAACAATATTATGATAACAAGTTCTAAAAAAATAGAAATCAACCAAAAGGTCCATCCAATAACCATTTAAAAGATTCATCCATAATCATTTAAAAGATCCAAAAACATATAATAAGATAACCTTATAAATTTAAAAGATTCGACCGTAATGACCAAAAAAGTCTCCAAATTAAATATTTAAAAACAGACTATATATGTTCTGATTCGTCCTTAAATATGAGATGAACCAAGATGGGAAATGTTGAACTCGGTAGCCTGTGATGCACTGCCATTTTGTGAAGTTTGAGTTATGACTTTTCTTGGTATTTTAGCTGTTTTCTTTGTTGTTTTAGATGCCTTTGCATCTGCTTTAGCAGCCTGAGCTGCTTTGGATTGATCTCTCACCCTTGGATTCCTTATAACCACAGTTTTACCATTTGCCTTCTTTTCTTTTACAGTTTGGCCTCCCTTGCAAGTCCTTGAGTTGTGACCATAACAGTCACATTTGGTACATTTTACAGTTTTTGCTCTGTTTTCTTTCTGGTCCTCTCCTTTCTCTCTCTTTCTATTTCTACATGGTCTACCAACCCCTCTTGTTAGTGTAGGTGGTTTTATAAAAGGAAGATCTCCATATGATGGCCATTGTTCCTTGTCAGGAATAGGATTGATGCTAAAATTGTAGGCTTGTTTGTATATCCTTAGTGAATATCATGAGCTAACTACTTTGTGCGGATCTATTTTAGCATGCAATATTGCCCTAATGGCTTGCCTACATGGAATTTCAGACAACTGTCAAGCATCACAAGAACATATTTTGCTATTAAGAGAGAGAGGGAATTGAGATTTACCCACAAGAGCGCTAACATACACATTGCTAGAGGAATTTTCACGGTTTATATTTTGTGGAGGGGAAAATCTAGGACTCCTCCTGACTGTCAAATTTTTGAAGGCTGTATTAGGTGAGATAGGAGGTGGGGGTAAGCTAGCATTGATTTTAGGTTTATTTTTGGGTTTGGGTTTAGGTAAACTTTTGGGCTTGGGTTTAGTTTTACTCTTGGCAGGCTTCACTGAGGTATCCTCAAAATCATCCAGAGAAGACAAATCATCATTACATCCGGATAGAGAATGATGGTCATCATCATGTTCTACAATATCATCAACCCGAACAGTTTTTTGGGAATCATTTTGTCTTCTCAAATTCAAAATCAGCTTATATAGAGTATTAGGTTTCATAGTTGTCCCAACCAATATCTTAATAGGATTTTTTTCTTTTAACCTCTCAAACATTGTCATCAGTTCGGCATATGTTTCTAGTTTCTTGTGACTCATCTGATAAACATATTGAAAAATTGGATAACTGTAGTTCAACTTAATACCCCTATTTTTAGCTTCATCTTCGTAATCCATAACCAAATCCAGTAATGTGCATTTATCAATTTCAACCTTAATATCTATAGTTATACCCCTCCATTCAAATTGTAAAGCCTTATGATCACCCATGCTGTAATAATAGTGCAATATATATAGAAAATCAAAATCAAAACCCTAAAATTTAATAATAAGATACATATTAACATGTATATATCAATTTATTTATATATGAAATTGCAGTAGAAGATGAAGGGTATAACCTCTTAGAGCATATGCACCCGTTAAGGGTATCAATTCATCAATTCAATCAACGGAATTAGTTACTATTCACGCTAAAATAACTTTTTTCTTAGTTTTTATGCACCCGCAAAAGTCAAAACTCCATCAATTCATCAATTATTATTCATCAAATAAATTATATATATCCAATATAATACGAAAAATATGGATAATCTAAAAATACTATTAAAAGTCGAGGGTTCGTTACCTCCAATAACATTAATTATAATAACTAAAAGTATATTAATTAATAAAATTTTAAAATTTGAATCATTTCAATTATATATTATATTAATATATAATATTTATATTATCAATTTCAAGATTTTAAATAAATTTAAAATTTAAATAATATTAAATTAATAAATATATAAAAGAACCGTGTCTTGCGGGAGATTAGAGGTGGTAATTCTTAAAAGTCATGAAAATTTGATACATTTGTGTAGGTTCCACCAATTGATGGTCATTAACAACTCCATCAAAAATCAACGATTTGGTTGATGGATTGATGGAACATCAATTTTTGATGGAGTAAAAATGGAACCGGTGCATGCTAGTTTTGCAAGCTAGAATTGATAATGCTGATGAATCAATGTTTTACTCACTGCGGTGCATATGCTCTTAAACATATGTGAACATATACACATATAACAAAAGTGTAATTAAAGATGAAGGATACATACCTCAATTGGAATAAAAGATTGATTATTTTATGGAAACGGATGAAGAAGAACCCTAATCGCACTTAACTAATCCCCAATTCTCCATATTGTTGAAACTGAACCTAACCCGACTTGTCACTGTATAAGCGTTATGTTTTTTATTTTTATTTTAAAGTTAATCATGGGTAATTAAACGTTTGATTAACAGGGTTTAACGAAAAGAGTATATCTGAGAATTGTATAATAATACGAGGGTACCAAATAGAAGTCAAAATTATTTGGTGTACCATCTAGAAAAGCCAAAAGTACGAGGGTACCGTTCAGAATTTCCAAAAAACATATAGCATATGTAGTGTTAGATCGACTTAAATATATACTCCTCTATTTTTTTTAATATATCTATTACATATATTTAGGAGATTTGATTGAATAATATTTATATAAAGAATGTTTAGCGATCAAAAAATAAAGCAACTAATTATTTTATTTGTGTATTTTTATAAAGTTTTAAATTACCCTATAATTTGTTTATAAAATTAGAGCATAAAAATCATTATATTTATTTTTTATCATTAAAATTTTACGAAAAAATTTTAAAAACATAATTTCACATTTTTATGTCATAAGATGGGTAAAAATTCCATATGACAAAATTTCTTGAAGTAGAAAATATATCATTTTTAGAAAAAAATAGTAGAAAATTTGTAGCGAAGAGTATAATGTCTTGGGAAGAGAGAGCACGAGTAGTAGACTCGGACTGACTATGCACACCGGGAAGACTTTAAACTAGACTAGCACTACATTATTTGATCAATTAAAATTAACAACGGCCTTTATAAACAAAATCCATCAAGGTGAGAAAAGGATATAGTTAGTGGGAGGATAATAAAATCTGATGTGAAAGTTTTAGAACATGTAATATCTCTACCTAACACCTTTAAAAATGAGAAACAAACAAAAGAAGGTAATTTGTTCAAAAGGGACAACTTTTCTTCCTTCTTTTAATAGTGGAAGAGCCACTATACACATATTTGTATATGATTACTGCATATTCTTGTTTCAAATTTCAACATAACCATGGATACTATAAGGTTGGACTTTGTATGCATCATTTGGTGCATCCAGAATATTAAATTGTATCCCTCATGTTTCCTAAAAAATTATTTTGAGAGAAATATATAACTAGCATTTAATTAAATGAGGGGAGGCATTTTTTTTTTCAGTTTACATGACAATTTTATCCTTCTCAAGTATTTGTCATTTTTTTATTTTCTAGATGGAAATAATTTATTTATAGGGAAAATTATATTTATATATTTTGAAAACAAATACTTGTTCAGGAGAATAAACATAAATTTTCATATTCATTTTCCACCAGCTTGATGAGAATTTGTTTACAAGACATGGGTTGTCCCTAATTATTAAAATATAGTTTTTAAATTTTGTAGTAATCATCTCTAAAATTTTCCAAGGGGCTTCTATCGATTTTCATTATTGGAAAGCCCCAATCCATTCTTTCTTGTAGATTTTTCTTGATTAAATTTTTATTTTTTAATGCATTCCTAATTTATTTGGTTTTATGTAGTCTCTACTTAATTGTGATAGTTTGATTTTTGTTTTAATTTTTCTTGCTATTCATAGGGTTACATATCTCTGAAATTACAGCGGTATTTTCATAATATTGATTCAGTAGATTTTATGATGATACAATGATGGATTGCTCAAAATAATAATTGGAAGATTATAACATGTATATGTCTTTTCAAAAAATCACTCGATTATTATGCGTTTATTCAATTTCGATTATATATATAGATATCGTATGATTTTTATTATTGAATTAATTTTACTTTTTCAAAATAAATGCAATATTTATTAATTATGGATTCAATAGATAATTATATATATTTATTATTTATTTATAAGAAATATTAATTTGAAATTTATAGAATCGTGGATCCAAATAGCTGGAAATACTTGAAAGTCAGTCAGAGATAAATTGGTCGTTCGGGTCGGACCCAAGGGACCATCATCATTAGTTTCTGATCTAAAGCTAGTAGGGATTTGCCTTAAATGGGGCCTAGCCTCTTGACAAATATATCCAAGTCAACGCAGAAGTTTGTGGAGCGCAATGAGGTTTCACAGAAACTAAATAAAAAAAACACCTACTGCAAATCTGCAATACTCTCTTCTTCTGTTTGTTACGAACACACTTCGGATTTTGCTCCAAGGTTTTTAATAGGAAGGAAATAAATGATTAGGAATTCAAATAAAAAAATTTCAAATTTGTAATAATTAACACTTATTTCGCTCCTTTTAAAAATTCGGGAACATGATTAAAGAAAGAAGTGAAACTACTTTATTTATCCTCCACTTGTTTTACTTCCATTTTATTATATATTTATACTATCTATACTTATATATTATAATAGACGAAATATTAAAAATTTGGTAGTCGATCGGTACTTGCTGAAATTACTTAATTACCCTTACTTAATTATTTTAATTCTAATTATTGGGTCGATCTATTCTAATTCTAATTGATATTGAAGTCAACTTCCTCTATTATTTTACAAATTTCAATTCTATTTTATATCGAACTATATATCATTATAATTTATATTAAATTGAACTTCTTCTACCAATTTATATTTTATTTCATATCGAATTCTATATTATTCTAATTTGTTATGTTGGGCTAAATTAAATTTAAACAAACTAAATATATTTATTAAGATTTAGTTGATATATCATGCGAATCGAGCTAAGATAAAATAAGAATACTATCAATCCTCCTAAAAAAATTATATTAATGAAATTGGATAAATAAAATAATATATTTTATTTATCCAGGATAAAAAAATACATTATATAATTGATTCAGATTAACACAAAACTAAAATAAAAATACAATTCGACCAACAAAAACAAAACCATATATACTAAATATTCAGTCTTAAACAAAATTATCTCATTGATCCACACTTAAAAAAATTAAATTAAACTAAAAATAATTAGTTTAACCGGGCTAAAATAAAATAATGTAAATCACTGATCCGAGATAAATCAAAGTAATATTAGACTAAGTATAATTTGTATCCTATTGATGTGAACTAAAAAAATCAAATTTTAATTAAAACATAAGTATTTTTTTTTTGAAAAATACACATAGCATTATAAAGTAACTATATCGTTCAATTAGTAATATTTTCTTTTTCAAATATCTTTTATAGAATTATAGTTAATCGATTAATCAATCACCATGCTAAAATAATATTTTTAAGTTCTCAACATAATGGAGACATTATATTTTTACCCTCAATAAAATAATAATTTTGTTATAATAACATTTCCCCCTTACCCATGCTACCACTTTAAATAAATTTAAATGTTGAACATATACGTCTACTAATATAATTATTATGAAGTCATATCATTTAACGTTTTAAATGTACAAAATTAAGAATTTAATTCTACTTTTTTAAGAAAATCATATAAATTAAAAACAAAAATATGTGTGATCCGTGCATCACACGAGTTTTGAGCTAGTCTATACTATACTATAATAGCCGGAATAGAGATAATTTGGTTCAACGGTTTGGTACAACGATAATTCCCTAATTTTGATTATTACAAAAATAGATAAATAATGTTATATATCTAATAAACTACTAAATTATTAAACTACTACTAAATATAGTATACTTATCCTACTAAACTACGAATACAACTTATCCTATTATTAAAAAATATAAATAATAGTGTTATATATCTGCTAAACTACTAAATTGTTAAACTACTAGAAATAGTCTATTTATTCTACTAAATTATGACCACATGTTATTTTATTATTTTTATTATAAATTTATAATCATTATATATTTATATAAATATTTTAAAAATATAATATAACTCGATAAATAAAAATTTAAAATAATAATGGGAACCTGTGCATCGTACGGGATTTATGCACTATAATAGCCGGAATAGATACTCGATAAATAAAAATTTAAAATAATAATGGGAACCCGTGCATCGTACGGGATTTATGCTAGTATATATAATAGAACAAGTGATGGTTGAGCGAGACTATTTAAAATGACTATTATATTTTTCTAAATACTAAAATTACACTTAACTCATATCTTATTTATTAAACTCATATCCTATTTATTTCATATTTAATACACATTAATAGTCTATACATATATTTTTTATATATATTACTTTAACATATATATATATATCATTTAAAAATATAAAACATAGTTAAAAATAGAGATTTTGAAATAATTATAAATATAAAATAATTTTATTTTATTAAATATTTAAACTTTTTTTGGAAAGCAATTATTAAATATTTAAATGATATGACATAATTTCATATCAAATTAATTGTGGTTTAAGTGACCAATGAAAAGAAATCATCGCTACCTAATTTAAAATACACTTACAAAATTATTTTGAGTAATATTTTTTAAAATTATTTAATATGTAATATGATTATTCATGAAAATTATGAAATATCAAATACTTGCTTACAAAGTACACAATATATTTGTCAAATCTTATTTTATGCGAAATTCCTACAAATGTAATATAAAGAACATACTATGTGTTATTCCCAAACAATCTAACAAAAAATTATAGAAGGGGGGTTGAATGTAATTCTGGCTACTTTATAAATTTTAAGAACTGTTCTACTATGAATATATAACAGTGTTTGATTTAGCTAAAGTGCGGAATGAAAGTATTGAAGAAATCAAACATAAAGTAATCAAATACAAGTATTTAAAAATTTTCTGGTGGATTGAATTTATCCACAAGAGATATATATATATATATGAGAACTTGTGATGCAATATCTTTGCACACAACTTCTTACAAGTTGAACTTACAAGAACAGAGAAATTCTTTATAGATATGACTTTATCTATTTCTCTTGTAATTTCTTACTTGCTTATTTTCTACTTGCTACACTTAATTTATATATCATCAAGTTACATGATAAAAAGACAAACAAATAAGACAAAAAAATTCTAGTATAATTTGTGCTCCTTCATTTCTCAATCCAACATCTTTGAATATTTTCAGTTTAGCAAAGAAATGGAAATACTTCTTTGTTCTCTTAAATCCAGTGTTCTAAAAATCGGTCTAGGCGGCCGCCTAGGCGCTAGGCGGTGGTAAAACGCCCCGACTCGGACCTAGGCGGTGATTTAGGCGTTTTTTCAAAAAATCGGGTCAAAATCGGGATTAGGCGGTCTAGGCGGTCAAAAATCGGTCCTAGGCGGTCAAAAATCGGTCCTAAGCGGTCTAGGCGGAAAATAACTAAAAAAATATTTTTTTTACGTTTTTATAATTTTAAATCATTAATTTCATAATTTCACACAATATCATGTCAATTTATAATATAAAGTATTGGTAAGAAATAACAAGTAATCTAATATATTTATTTTCTCACTTAAAATATAAAAATAACATATTATAATTAATTTAAAAGTGTGAATTAAAATATAGTTAATATTGTAAACTCAATAATTAGTACATAACGCATGTCAAATGTGTAGATATTGTTTAATACCATTCTAATTTCTTTTTTCAAACAAATATTTGACATGTTAATCATTATATAATTATAAAAATTAAAAATAATATTTATATTTTTCCGATTAATGTTCCGATTAATCGGTCCGATTAATCTCCGACTTGCCGATTAATCTCTCGAAGGTACCCTCACCGCCCTGACACGCCTAGCGATTTCTGGAACACTGCTTAAATCTGTAAATAGGCTGACACATTCCATTTGCATATAGACCTGACAATTCGTTCGTGTCGTATACTTTCGTGTCGTGTATTTTCGTATTTCGTGTACTTGAATGCAAAAAACAAAACCGACATGTTTAGCGTTCATGTACATTCGTGTTCATGTACTTTCGTTTCGTGTCGTGTATGTCGTGTTAATTGAATATTAATATATATTAAATTTAATATTAATATAAATTAAAATATAAGATTTTTATGTAAAAAAATTATAGAATATATGAAAATATATATTTAGATCTCAATTTTATACAATATAATGAAATCAAATAATATTTTAAAATTAAATATGCATATATTTATTATAATTCTATATATATATTTATAAAAAATATTAAATTTAATTATAATATTTATTTATGTCGTATACTTCGTCGTGTCGTGTAGTCGAATGTTAAATACAAAACCGACACTAAATCTCGACCGTATACTTTCGTGTTCATGTACTT
The DNA here is from genome assembly GCF_009905375.1 of Apium graveolens. Classification (NCBI taxonomy): domain Eukaryota; kingdom Viridiplantae; phylum Streptophyta; class Magnoliopsida; order Apiales; family Apiaceae; genus Apium; species Apium graveolens. The sequence goes on along the minus strand of NC_133653.1, from coordinate 216,186,166 downwards.
TTGTGTCGTGTACTAAAAAAGTAAACACAAACACTAAATTTTCGTGTCGTGTCGTGTCCAAAATTGTCGGGTCTATTTGCATATAATCAACGCATATGGCTGTCAAGTCACTATCAACTACTCTTTTGAATTTGTTCATCCGTTGGAACTCAGTTAGATCATCCGTTGAAACTCAGTGGGATTATCCGTTGAGACTTTGTTAGATCATCCGTTGAGAGTCTGGTTGATCATCCGTTACTTTAGTTGATCATCCGTTGAAGCGTTGTGGAACATCTGTTGAGACTATCTTCATAGCAGTTGACTCCATTTCATTTATACAAGATTACAAGGCATCTAATATTTACAATTAACCAATCTATCTAGCATATCAATCTAGTAGTCAACATGACTTAAAACATTCTATAACATCTAGTTCTCTAAGGCATTACAATATGCAGAAATGTGCTACTTAACTTATTAATACATAAGCTACCCATTCAATGGATATTGAAGTGATCATCGGTTGAAAGCTACAAAATCATTAAATAAAATCTACTAAGTATTTTTTTAACTTATTATCAAGTACACAACATATTCCTAACAATCTCCCCCAATTTATGTCTACCGGAATTGTAGCCATAAATTAAGAGAAATTTGATGATAACAAAACACTCTACGAATACAGACTGAATTATAGTAGATAAAATTTACAAGTGCTGCAATTTATTGACAAATATACGGAGGAAGGTTTATAGAGAGTCTCAAAAGCCATTTTCAAGGTGCTCCTCTAGACTGAGCAAATTTATATTATTTCCTTGACTGTCTGAACTTCTTACCCAACTTCTCATTGTTTTCTTCAATCCGGTGTTGAAGTTGCCTGTAGAATTTAGATTCATCCTCATTTGTCTGATTTAGCTTTTCTTGCATCTCCATGAGAGTTTCATTTTTTGAAATCTTTAGCCGATCTTCCAATCTGAAGAATCTTCTGATGCATTTTTCATCTTTGAACTCCATTATCTAATATGGCCTCAAATGCACTCTATTTCTAGTGAAGGGAATAATTAATACTATTGGGAGTGCATTTTGGTTTTTTTCTGCTGTTCATTATCTCCTCAATTTTGGTCGGTACCATTTACTTGGCAACAATGTTGAAACCAAAATTCTTCTTTATTGAGGATAAAATCTTTACCAAAACAGAATAGCCTTAATTGAGAATCAATAGCTCTTTTCCACCCTTGTACCCGAAGACTAATTTTTCTGGAAGATATTTGTAAGCATCAATAGCTCTAACTTCTTCTAGCTCATCCAGATAAAGATTTATGTCTGAGAATTCTTTGATGTCACAAATGAAGAGTTGATCTCCCTTGTTGATAGTTGGTTTGGGTTTGGCTAATGATTTGAATTGAAGTCTGACAGGATTGACCTTCTTGATTACTCTTTTCTTTGTCTTCTTTATCTTGGATATGATTAGAATGTTTAGATAGGAAGAGGCAGGATATCCCAATCTATAGGTTCATCTTTAGGAATTATGGGTTCACCATGGAAATTTATATCATAATTAACCTTGAATTCAACCTCCTTCAATGTAGGTTTGGCTGTTTGACTTGAAGCAGTAGATTAGGTTGGAATATATTCATCCTTATCTTCATCAAAATTCAGCTTTCTCTTTGGTTTGAGCTTGTATCTCATTTTCTTAATCTACTTTGGTTCTGCTTGCTTTTCTTCAATATGAGTCTTAGCTGTCATAGTGGGCACTACAGGAGCTGTGGTTGCAGGCTTCTTAGCTTGGTTCTTGGCATCTAAATCATCTTGCTTTTGCTGTTGTTTGAGCCTCACCTTTTATTCTTTCTTAGCCTCTGCAAACTGTGGATGTCCAGCCACCACACAGAATAATTCGCCATTCCTGTTGATTTTAGAAATTATTTTCTTTAGCGCTGAATCTCTGGGATCTTTGAAGAAAGCAATAGACCTTTCAAGCAGCTTCTTCTCATCAGGCTTGGGAGTTTTATATGCCAGGTCCAATGGATTTTTGTCTAAGTTCTTTGGATAATTTCTCTTTGGCTGAAAAATCACATTGGCCTTTGGAGATTTGATTGATGAGGGTTTTCCCCTTTCCATGTTCCCTAAGCTCATGTTATTTGCTGAAATTAGTCTCAATTGAGAGAAATGAGAAAATACTTTGTCTTATTTCTCAATTGGACCAAATTTCTTCTTGATGTTCTCATCAAGCTTCTTCCATTTTTCATTCAACTCCAATTCATCTGATGTTATATTGATTAAATCAATGCTATCAAACATTGGTGGCTTTGTGAAGGCAATTGTTGGAACTATTACCTTGCTGACATTTATGTTGAGCACTTTCTCCCCCTCACTAGCTGACTCTTCTTGGCTAACTGGAATGATAGAGTCTTTCTTCCCCTTTTTGTTAGCATCAAGTTGAGCAGAGTTTGAGGTCTGTATAGCCACCAACTGTTGTAGCAGACTTGTTTGAGTTTCCTGATTTGTGAGTATCTTGGCCATTGATTTCTCCATATTTGTCAGTCTTGAATCCATGGACTCAACCTTTCTGTTCAAATCAGCTTCCTTCCTTAGCTTTTGAGCTATTTCTGTCATTATGGTGTTAGGAAGCCTAGAACCCAACCTTGCTACAAAGTCTTGTTTGACTTCATAAATTTCTTGCTTTAGAGCATCCACATCCTGACTTTGTTTGAGATCCTGTATCTTGTGTAGTTGAAGAGATTCAAGGTGAGCTTTAAGTAAACTCTTGGTGCTGGCACTTGTGGATGCTTGAATTATTGTTTGGGTGTCATGAATAAGTTTGAATATTGTGGATTGAAGATGTGGGTAAGAGCATTCCTTGTGCATCATCCATGATGGAATATCTGCATCCCCCCCTATGTTTATGCCTTCTTCTTCATCATCCTCACCATCATCCCCAAATGAGTCATTAGCATATTCAAAATCATCACCAGCTGTGGAGAGCATGGCAGTGATTGCATCCTTGGCCCTTTGCATTGAGGCAGTTATGTGCACCAAGTTGAGAATTCTCTCAGTAGCCACATTGTCCTGTTCAGCCAAAACTTGATAAGCTCGGACAGGGTGAGTGTTAGATCCCGAATTATCGTAGAAGGGGGGGGGGGTTGAATACGATAATCACTAAATTAAAAATTCTTTAGAATCTTTAGCGGATAAAATATTTAGTGCTCGGTTAGTGGTTTCGTGTTCTTGAGAGGAATAGTGTTTGAAACGATAAAAACGAGGAACACAAGATATTCAGGGAAATATATATTCGTATATAAATCCTCGAGGGTGTTGCTACACTCCGGTAAATAAATTAACCGGCTACCATCTAAGAACAACAAAGTTCCTAGCTACTACAAAGATTTATAAATCAAATCCTATACAATAATCTAGCATTTGTTTGTACTAGGATTTAATTATCGGCTAACGATTATAATGCCCCTAAGAATGTACAAGGGTTAAATCGGGCATTATAACATTACTCCGGTGAGAAGTTAAACGGATATTCAAGTAGCTTGAACTCCTCTGTAAATCTCCGCTGCCATTTTCATTACTCTCTTGGGAGAGAAGATGAACAGAAAATAAATGAATGGCTTCTTTATCTCCTGCTGTAAAGTGTAGAATTTATCAATAAAATGTGTGGCTGAGGTTGAATGCTTCTGTGGTGACAGGTTCACTCTTTGTTCTGTGGCGACAAGGTGTCTCTGTGGCGACAAGGGGGTAACACAAGAGATAACTGATTTTATTCTAACTCCCCTGTGGAGACCACAGGGGAAACCTTGCCTTAGAAAATATTTAGGGCACTCCTCTATGGCGACAAGGGGGTGGGGGAATTCTCTCTGGCGACATCCTGTGCAAGTACATGTTTATGTACTTAAACAAAAAAACCTCAAACATGTACAACATGTACACGTTTTAGTTTTATACTTTTATTTCCTTTTTCTTTCTTTTTCTTTTTTTTTCTTTTTTTTTTCTTTTTTTTTTCTTTTGTTTTCTTTCTTTTTTTGTTTTGTTTTGTTTTTCTTTTTATTTTGTTTTTTTCTTTTTCTTTTTAAGTTTAAATTATAATTAAATTAATTTATAAAATTTACTTAAATATAACTTATATAAATAAACTAATTTAGATTTATAAAATAAAATTATTTAAAGTTTATAAGATAAATCATTTTAAGTTTATTAAATAAATTATATTAAAGTCCATTAAATAATTTATTTAATTTAACAATTAAACTTTGAGCTTCGCCAGTCCCCTGAGCTGTTTAGCTGTATACCCCGCGCACCTCTTCTCGTACTTTAACATATAAATGTTCATTCCAAGTACGTTCCTCAACTTAACAATCCTTCTATAAATAATACCCAGATTCCTTTCACGAGCTGTTGACGCCTGATGCAACTGGTCTGGTTCACATACGACTAACCCCGATTCAGATCTTCGTATTATAGCCTTGATTACATTGTTAAGCTTGCCTCAACTTTATTGCTTCGAACACTGACTGTCAATAAACAACTGTACTTTCACTGAAATCCTTTTTGGTACTTTAGACAACGTCTTCATTAACCTCTGTCTATACCCTGTCTTCAATTCTTCAGATTCCTATGCTTCGAACATTGTCTATATTCAATTAATGCCAATACACTGAAATCTTCCGGTAGAACTTGTATACTGAATCTTCAACATTTCTGAAACTCTGAAAGTTTTTAACCTTTGTTCTTCACTGAGGCATGATCATATTAATGAATTTCTTTCAGTGACCTGTAGACAGACTTCAGGCTTTCTTCTAATCTTCTGATTCTTTGTATTTGCCTTGCCTTCATTAACCTGATTTCTTGTCTAGACGTAGTATTATTAAGCTATCCTATTCTAGTGTTGTTATTATGTTGAGTTATCACGTAACTGTTCATACAACTACGCAGTCTCACCAACAATCTCCCCCTATTTGATTGTTAAACTTAACAAACAAATTAAATAGAGAGGATAACTCAACTAACAACTAGAAAAAGTAATGTACCAGGACTTGTAAATAATGCTACTGATTTTCTGGATCAAATACTGCATTTCCAGATTTCTTGAGTTTCTGAAATGAAAGATGCTTGTTCCTCTAGCACTGAACTGATCTTCAAGTAGTTTCATCTTCATTTCCTTGGTTCTTCAAATCTCTGCCATATAAAACTTCTCAGTCTTGAAGTAATCATCAGCAGCTTCTTTTGTACAACCACATTTCCTGTTGAGAAGCGCATATCTCTCTTGCTTCTCCCCCTATGAGAATCAACTGCTTAAAGGAGATCACCTTCGTCTACCACCTCTCTCGTACAATAGGATCCGCAGATAAGAACTAATGGTATTTCCCTTTTGGAAAACAGCTTCTCCCCTTATGAAGAATAGTGATGAAACAAACCACTTCTTCTGATCACTAGGAAATCACCTTTGTGTTTACCACCTCTCCCGTACAATAGGATCCGTAGTTACAAAACAACAATGGTGTGGTGTAGTGTACATATGCTTTACCTTTTTCCTCCTTCCTGCTATTTCTCCCCCTTAGTTGAGGAATCCTCCAAACTATTATATAAGCTTTTATCTCCCCCTTAGAGAAGGAATGTATGCTGTTGTCTGAAGGAGTTCTCATATGTTACTTGGTTGGAAAAGAAATAACAAGTCATAGTCTGATCAACCATGTCCCGTTAAATGCTGCAAGAATGACGTCACTGTTGATCATCATGTTCACCAATCTTCCCAACTCCTTATACCTCCCAAATGTGAGTTCACCAAGTGTTACCAATTGTGAGCTCCCAAAGGTCCCGAAGTATTCTAATCCAATCTGTAAATGTTAGGTCCCTAAGAGTTAGGTTCCATTCATAAACAGATTCGAGACCCGAAGTATCAAGAACCATGTTTAGGGATAGGGAATGGGATATGGTTTTTGTCTTTCTTCCTCACTGTGAGTGTGTAATTCTGTTTCGTGTACCTCATAAGTGTTTCACTCTTCTCTCCACTCGTGTTTACACTCATTCTCACAAGTGTATCACTTCACTCATAGCTCCAAAATCCAGCTGTACCTGCAAGGAAAATCACCTTAGCCATCCTTAAGGAGGTCACAGGTGGTGCAATGGGAGTTCGCAAATCCCCATCCTTTTTAGACTTGCCAGATGAATCTGAGTCATAATCTATAAGTTTCTAGTTTCCCTTTTGGGGTTCCAGATTTGAACTCTGGGAAAGTAAACACTGATCCAAAGAATTTAACATAAAGATCAAAGTTTCCTTCTTATGTCTGTGAAGACATTTTCTTGTGACTCATCAGGTAATATATGAATCATTGTCAACAAGTTGCCGATCTGCACCTATGTCAGATCCACTATCCGCAGATGCATCCAGGTTTATTAGTCCTGGGGAGGTAGACACTGACCACTGACATATGGCTATTGGATCAGTATCCTCTCCTAACACCTGTAAAGGCAATTGGTCCGTTAAAGAACCTTGAACAATCGAATCTAACCGTAAAATGGTCGAAACTCTTGTTTCCGTCAACTCATCCTTTGTGTGTGTAACCTTTCCTTGTGCATCAAGAATTATTTATATTTGAGGTGGTGACATTACATCGGATACCCTGGCCGACAGGAGAATTTCAATAGATGCACCCTGTTGAGAGGATGAATCTAGTAACTGTTTTTGTTCCTTTTCAGCTATTACATCTTTTTAAAAAGATGTATGGGAGCTAGCAGTTGTCTCTTGTTTAAATACTACTCATCTTTGTAGGAGACAGAGCTGCTGGGTTGACTTCAGAACCTTCCTTATGTGGTGCACTAAGGCACTATCTCCCTCACGCTCATTCATACTTCATTTTAGTGGTAAGAGAGTGTTGGTTGGTTCTGTTTCTGTGTTTGTCTTTACAGTCCGGGATAGATGTTGTGGATTTTCAACCTCATGACTATCAAATGAAAGAATGCCATTGGAGGCTGAACTTGCATCACAAAACATATGTCAATGTAGAGATAAAATGCACTTAATATATATAAGAATGAAAATTATGCATTTAATCTTTTGAGAGAAATGATGTACAATAGTAATTTCAAAAGATTTTAATGAAATAAGCAATCACTAAAGTAGAAACAAGTTTGATTTTCTCTTAAAACTGTTCGAGTACACAAGTCTGCTTTTATGCTTAAAAAGATAAATGATTTGATAAGACACAGACTGATGACCTAGCAGTATTAAGAAGAGAAAGAAATATTTTGTCTTTCAATATGAATGAGTTGTTGTAAAAGCATTGATCACTTAGGGTAAAGTCTAAGCAATTCTCATTCATATCAAAAGCTCCATAATCTATCTTTATAAAATTATAATCAACAACATTGTGTATTGATAAATAATCTTAATAAGACTGACTATCCTGCTAATTTCAAATTGTAGTGAATCTGACAGATATAACAACTAATATAAATCCACTAGAACTTAAAATCTCACAATTATCTGAAACAAAATATTAACAATATATCATTGTCTGATACTTGTCAAGTACTTTAGATACCAATAATTATGTTGTATCCTATTTTAAATATTAAAATAAGATATCAATGAATTAAATACCAATTATCTATCAAAAAAACATTAGCATTCAATTTCATATATCATACAATTGTTAACTCCTAACAACTGTAATATCTAAAATAATATTGGTTCGATAAATAAAACAACATTAACCAACATTGACTTGTTTGCAATCTTAGAAAAATATTCTAAGTTCCATATACTTTGATCCATTGAGTATTGCATCTATTATCAAAGTGTTTAGGAATTTGCTAATAAGTATAAAAATTATTCTAGGTGAACAACATATGGTTACTTCTAATAAAGCAAAATCTTCATTGACCATAATTGTACTTCAAGAGATATTTTTACACTTTTTATATTAGTATAAGTGACTGGGGATAAACATTGATTACTTAGAGGAGTTCTAAGTAATGTCACAAATACTAATACTTCATAATTAGTTCATAGGTAAACTCTTAACTAAGTATCATTGACTGATATGAGTCAAGAATTTGCACACAACTAATCATGCTACAATCATGATTATGATTTCAGTGAATTCTTGAGATATAAGCATTGCTAAATTCACTAAAACCAAAATCTCATAATTAACTTATAACACACAAGTTACAATCAATATACTAGATATCAATTGTTGACAAATTTAGTTATAATCAATCATGCTGCTTATTTATTTTAAGTTTGTTTGAATTATGGAGCAAATAAAATCATTGAATTGCTTCAAATTCCATAATCCAAACAACCCAAAATAAATACTAAATAAATAAATACTAAATATCTATGAGTTAGATACTAGCACTTAAATATTTTCATAATTATCCTTGAATAAGCACCAATAGGATATATGACTTATATACATGGCAATCACTCTCTGGGTAATTAAAAATTTTAGAAATACTTTCTAAGCATATAAAATATTGAGAGTTTTATACACATAACTTGGAAAATACTTCAACTTTCAATATTAGTGATTTTGGAAATAAGCATTGATTACTTAGAACAAAAATTCTAAATAATATCACTAACACTAAAAGTATCATAATTATTCATACTTGATACAAATAACTATGTTGCATATTATTTTAATATAATTTAAATTATGAGACTAATATGGAATGGAATTGTCTACAATAATAATTTAAATCAATTAAAATAGTATTCAAACTTAATGCTATAATACTTAACTACCACAAATGTATATGAAATTGTAATCATGATAATCAAGATAGTAGCACTAAGTACGAGGTACCGGATTACTGATAAATTCACAAGTCCTTTAAATATTGAAGATTTAATACTTGTGAACTTATATTAAGAATTCCTTACATATGGGATTTCCAACTAATATGCAATGAATGATATCCCACACTTACAAACCAGTCTTGAAAAATTAGCTTTAACAAGTGATTTGGTAAATATTTCTGCAAGTAACTCTTAGACTTAAAGACATGCTCTCTAAAGTAATGATACCTGGTGTGAAGGTGCCTTGTCATAGAGTTTTCATAGAGTTGTTGGATTTGAGGTTGTTTCTTATCATAACAAGAAATCAATCTTCTTTCACGAAGTTGACAGCTTCCTGAGATGCTTCTCCTGTCACTCTTAGGTTGACAGCTTCAGAGATGCTTCTCATATCTTTCATACAACCTGCGTAATCTGTATCTATATAGCCAAACATGTTAAGCATAATATCTTTAGGGTACTTTACTCCAAGAGTTGATAGTCCCTTAAGATATCTAATAATCTTGTTAATAGCTATAAGATTGGATTCTCTAGGATCCACTTGGAACCTTGCACATTGGCATCTTGAGAATATTACATGTTGTCTATTAGCATTTAAGTAAAAGAGTGAGCTCGTCATACCTCTATAGCTTGTCATTATACCTGAGTTGCACTGATCAAGCTTTAGTGGTTTCTGTTGGTAAGTAGTCTTGGCATGTTCAGAATCTTCCAAATTTTGCATCTTCAAAAGATCCTTAACTTACTTTTATTGCCATCATTCTTTTGGTTTATTTGTGCTCCTAAAAGAATTGTTCTTTTGGCTTGCTTGAGCTCCTAAAAGAATTATCCTAATGGCTTGCTTGATGTATTTCCAAAAAGAATTGTAACCTTTCCAACATGCTCCTCCATACCTACTCTGCAATTACTTATCAAATAATCTTGAACAAGTTTTTGTTAGTAGACCAACATATAACATTATTATTATATCAGAGCACATATATAACATTATGTTTGTGCCTAGTGATAAGAGAGTTATTAATATGTCGACTCTACTAGTTCATATTAAACTGTAACTTCAGTTAGAGTGCCATACCATGTCCTTGACGATTGCTTGAGTAGTATACTAGTTCATTCCAACCTGAAGTGAGCTTTTGAAGAAGAGATATACGTAGTCCAATAGGTCTGCAACTGCAAATTCCATGAACTGTTGTGCATTGACTTCCTATTTTGACTCACCAACCAGGAGTGCACTTGTACACATCTACTAGAGTCCAATTCCAAGTGTAATGTGCATCATGTGCCTGATATGTCGTAAGATCCTCAAGTCTCATCACTGGTGCTATCTGTTAGATATTGCTTCCTGATAATAACCTAGCATCCAGTTTGGCCTTGTCCCTCGTAACAATGCCATTATCATCCAGTTTTGACTTCTGGTTATCCTTGTACCAATTAGAATATTGTCATTTGGTTTGGATACCAGCTTCCCTACAATCTGCTTGCTGACTGATTGAGTTCATCTTGCTTTATAATCACCCAATCAATCCGGATCTATCAGAGCTTCTATAACTTTCTTAGTTTCTTCTTCAGATAGAAAACCAAAGAAATAATCATTCACACTCAGTAGCCCTGCTAATCATAATTCCACCATCTGGATCACTTAAGAACTAGACTCTGGGAATAATATAAATATCAAACCCTTTGTCTCAGCAGATATGTTCTTGTAGTGTCCTCTTGATTTTAAATGTGGTGTTGTATCTCACTAGTTGATCCTTCTATTGCCCCCCCTAAGCTGTTGCTGGGATTTCCTGAAAATCCTTACCCTTGCTGACCGGCTTCATTGAAGTAATGAGTTGTGTTATACACTGCCATTCCTCTGCTTGGATATGAATCATCAATACCATCAATTTCTCCTTTAACAGCTTGGAGCATGGAGTTGTTGAACTGTGCATTTGGACTGTCTATCACCTTCTGTTGATCAACCATAAATGCCCTGTAGGTTGTAGACTCCACTGAGTAGCCATGGAAAATATCCTAACTGTAGAACATTCTCTCCAAACACTTTGAGGTTATTCAGTGTTTGCTTCTGTTGGCCATTAACTCATTAGCGGTCTTCATGTATACATCCAGATCAAGGCTTGATCTTACGTGTTATAAACTATTTTGACTGCTCCAACTCGTTGGTATTTAGAAAGTCTTGATTAGCTTGATATTTCCCTTGTAGCTTTAATCAAGTTCTAGTTCTTCCTTTGTACCACTCCATTCTGACACGGAGCTCCCAGTGCTGAATATGTCTCTACAGGTTCTTCCAGTTTGATCTCCTGATATGATCAATCACCATCCGTGATGTCTTGTCTTAAGAATACATGAACAACAACTTTGTTTCATAAGAGTAGTCAACCACCATCACTAAGGTATATCTTTACTTGATGTGATGTTGTCTTTGACTTCTCCTTCTGACATGCCTCACATTTACCATCTTCTGAATTCCAGATGAGGCAGTCCTCTCACTAACCACTTTTCACAAAAGAGTTCCTTGAGTTGATGTTCAAGGGTGAGAGCTTCTAATGCCATAGCTAAACTTTTGTCAGATGAAGCTTTACAGTAGAAACCATTGACTTCACCTTTTCAGAGTTTCCAGTCTAGCCATGAGCATTTCCTTTCCTTACTCTAAGAAGAGTAAGCTACTCAATCTTCCTGCTTCAGATGAGACACTAATCCTTCATTGAATTGACATTTTGTCCTTTGATGCAGAACTGTCTGATAAGAGAATTTGTGCCTTGATTCTCCAGCAAGAAGTTGCTTCAATTGTTATCAATGACTCCAATGATTAGTTGTTATCACTGATACCAATTGTTTAATTCATGGTGGCATCCCTTTATCTGTATAGCTTGTCCCGTAATGAAAACCTTTGCTGTCATCTCCAAAGATTACTAACGGAATAGCTTATGTCAATCACATTTGATTGTGAGGCTCTTTCCTTGATCGTATACCTTGAGTATGAATTACCAAGAAGGCCTATGAATCAATTGACCTGTTACGTCCTGCACTCACAAATTGATTAACAGTTCTTGGTACCCAACTTATCCGTTTGGGTCTAGATGGATTAGAGATATTATTATAAACAAAGATAACAACAGCTGCAACCTTATCATGCTAAATCTTATCTTTGACTGACCATTTTCTCCATTTTAATACCTTTGACAAATTTGTCTTTAGGCTAGGGAAAAAGGGTTCCAACCTTACATAAGGAGGACTAGCAGTCTTTGCCCTAATGTAATTCTAAACATGCTTTTTCTACAATTAATACAAGTACTAAGAGATGCATTCATGGCATAAATATAAGCAAGCATTGTATTAAGAATACATGGCATTCATTCAGAAACATTACATATAAGAATTAAGCAATATAGGCATGATATGGAACAAACAAAATTAATAAATAAATCACTAATTCTATCTAGTCCAATCCTGTTGATGTATCTCATCTAGCAATCTCAATCCAATTGCAAACTAATACATCTTAACAAACAATTCAGATTAAATGAGCAAATCATATTGTAACAAGATACAGAAGATAAGCATAGACAAAGGTCTTATATGTTGGAAAAACATATACCTCACTAAAGCAATTAATCATGTTCAACAAATATTCAAACACATATTTAAGATCATCTAAAGTAACATGCAAAAGTTAAACATCAAACCTAGTTACCAGAAAATAATCTAGTGAACTAGTACAACATTATCTATGTGTGATGTTATCATGTTTGTGCGAGTGTTAAACATTTAAACACTATGATCTTATCATGCATTGAATATTTAGAGCAAAGTATTGCAGTGGTTCAAGAATTTGAAACCTGGGATATGTGAGTTGGACCATCTTCAGAGATTGCTGTGAAAGCAAGATATTCATGATTCTCGTCATCTGATCCATCCCAACTCTTTCCCGTGCACTATAAGTTTTGACTGGCTGCTTCCCTTAGAAAACATTCCACCTTTATCACAACTCTTCAACTGAATCCCTACTCATCCTTGTTTATCAAGCTTCTTGTTCCGTTGTAGCAAAAACCCTGATAGTTACTTGACACATATTGCTTGTCAAACCTGTAGCTATCAAATCTTGTTAATGTCCCAACCTCAGTCTGTAATCACCCCTTGAACTGAGTCTGTAAGAATCTCTGCTTTGGAATAGATAGGCTTGATCCTTGGATGTAGCTTATGTATTCCTTGTGAATCTGATACGACCAAACTTCCCTGATATGTGAAACACTGCCCTGACGTCCAGTCCCTCAAGTACGACTACCTGAGCTTCTTCTGATTCAGCTATCAGTAACTCTTACATTCTGTCCCGAGGTTCCAACCTTAATGCATGTAACTGAGATGTTTGTTTATCCCTACTATTCTCTCTGACCTCCATAATTCCTATTCTCTCTGACCTCCACAATTCCTGCCTGTATGATCTCATTGATTCCCTGATAAATATAGCATTGGTACAAACCACTGTGTGACTGTATAATCTGGAATCATAGAGTTGCCTTAAAATCTCCGAGAAAAATTGTACCCTTAAAAATTTCATTCATTCCCTGCATCTGAAAACCTAGTGGTATCCTATGGAGTAAGCCTTTGAGGAAGATCCACAATTTTCGTCTGTAGGTCTTGAAATCAGTTCTATTTGAGTAAGAAAACCATTATCTATAATTTCCGTGTTCAGGAATTTTCCGTCTGAATAGCACATGGTCTTTGTTTTCTTCGAAAGATTAAAATCCACTTTAAAAAGCCCGGAGGAATTCTGAGTCTACCAATACTTGAGTACCCTTAGTTTAATATTTAAGAAAAATTAAATTTCCAATATTTTTAATTTTTTTAGAAAATAAATTAATCAAAAATAAAGATTTACATAAAATCTAATTTTCAAGAATTTTGAATTTCTTAAAATTTAAATAAAATGTAAATTATTATTTAAGAAAAATTTAAATTTAAGAATTTTAAATATTTATGGAAAAATAAAGTAAGCAAAAATAAATAATTTGGGGTAACAAAAATAACTAAGTGCTGAGTGGCGACTGTACTGGACTTCTCTCTGTATTGCAATCGCAATAGAATAGGCTGCCGTAGAATTTATTGACTGTGTGGCGACAACCTGTGTAGCGACAAGCTGTGGTAATGTCTCTACGTTATCTCCTGTGTGTGGCGACATGATTGAATCTACACGCAAGCTCACGCCAGCCAACCTCGTGTGCGGTGACAAAGAGTGCAAATGTCGCAGTAGAGAAGACGTTGGATTCCCATCATTCAAGTACGTGTGGCGACAAGCAGAAGACTTCTTGAGTGAGTAAACATGTGTGGCGACAATTTCCTGCGGCGACAACAGGTGAGGAGTAACAGGAAGCTGCTGTGATTGATTTATTTTATTATTATTATTATTATTATTATTATTTCCGCGCTTTGAACCCACGCGTCTCCTGCACTACCAAACTGGCTTCCTGTTTGATTTCTTTGATTTTCTGAGGTGACCAAATAAGCTGCCAATTACCAAAGCTGCCAAGACTCTATAATCTCCTGTTGTTTCTTTCCTTTAACTAATAAACTCATACAACAAACAAACTCACTGCCAAAGTGAAAATGGCAGCTAATTTGCTGAGGAAAACAAATCTGGCAGCAGAAATAAAAATAAAAAACCTGAAAAATAATTTAAATTAAAAATTCTTATTTATAATAATTTAAATGATAAATTAATTTAAATCAAATTTATAAAATAAATTTATTTAAATTAAGTTTATAAAATAAACTTATTTAAATTAATTTATAGAATAAATTTTCTAAATCAAATTTATAAAATAAATTTATGTAAATTCAAATTAATAAAATAAATTCATTTTAAGGATCCTGATTTGTGTATCAATTAGTCAGCTCTGATACCAATTGTTAGGTCCCGAATTATCTTAGAAGGGGGGTTGAATAAGATAATCATTAAATTAAAAATTCTTTCGAATATTTAACGGATAAAATATTTAGTGCTCGGTTAGTGGCTTCGTGTTCTTGAGAGGAATAGTGTTTAGAACTGTAAAAACGAGGAACACAAGATATTCGGGGATATATATATATATATATATATATATATATATTTATATAAATCCTCGAGGGTGTTGCTACACTCCGGTAAATAAATTAACCGGCTACAATCTAAGAACAACAAAGTTCCTAGTTACTACAAAGATTTACAAATCAAATCCTATACAATAATCTAGCTTTTGTTTGTACTAGGATTTAATTACCGGGTAATAATTATAATACCCCTAAGAATATACAAGGGTTGAATCGGGCATTATAACTCCGGTGAGAAGTAAAACGGATATTCAAGTAACTTGAACTCCTCTGTAAATCTCCGCTGCCATTTTCAATACTCTCTTGGGAGAGAAGATGAACAGAAAATAAATGAATGGCTTCTTTATCTCCCGCTGCAAAGTGTAGACTTTATCAATAAAATGTGTGGTTGAGGTTGAATGCTTCTTTGGCGACAGGTTCACTCTTTGTTCTGTGGCGACATGGTGTCTCTGTGGAGACAAGGGGGTAACACAAGAGATAACTGATTTTATTCTAACTCCCCTGTAGCGACCACAGGGGAAACCTTGCCTTTGAAAATATTTAGGTCACTCCTCTGTGGCGACAAGGGGGTGGGGGAATTCTCTATGGCGACATCCTGTGCAAGTACATGTTTATGTACTTAAATAAAAAAACCTTAAACATGTACAACATGTACACGTTTTAGTTTTATACTTTTATTTCCTTTTTCTTTCTTTTTCTTTTTTTTTTGTTTTCTTTTTTTTTGTTTTCTTTTTTTTTTGTTTTCTTTTTCTTTTTTTTCTTTTTTATTTTTTTCTTTTTCTTTTTAAGTTTAAATTGTAATTAAATTAATTTATAAAATTAACTTAAATATAACTTATATAAATAAACTAATTTAGATTTATAAAATAAACTTATTTAAAGTTTATAAGATAAATCATTTTAAGTTTATTAAATAAATTATATTAAAGTCCATTAAATAATTTATTTAATTTAATAATTAAACTTTGAGCTTCGCCAGTCCCCTGAGCTGTTTAGCTATATACCCCGCACACCTCTTCTCGTATTTTAACATATAAAAGTTCAATCCAAGTACGTTCCTCAACTTAATAATCCTTCTATAAATAATATCCAGATTCCTATCACGAGCTGTTGACGCCTGGTGCAACTGGTCTGGTTCACAGACGACTAACCCCGATTCAGGTCTTCTTATTATAGCCTTGATTATATTGTTAAGCTTGCCTCAATTTTATTGCTTCGAACACTGACTATCAATAAATAACTATACTTTCACTGGAATCCTTTCTGGTACTTTAGACAACGTCTTCATTAACCTCTGTCTATACCCTGTCTTCAATTCTTCAGATTCCTATGCTTCAAACACTGTCTATCTTCAATCAATGCCAATACACTGAAATCTTCCGGTAGCACTTGTATACTGAATCTTCAACATTTCTGAAACCCTGAAAGTCTTTAACCTTTGTTCCTTCAACATTTCACTGACCTGTAGACAGACTTCAGGCTTTCTTCTAATCTTCTGATTCTTTGTATTTTCCTTGTCTTCATTAACCTGATTTCTTGTGTAGACGTAGTATTATTAACCTGTCCTGTTCTAGTGTTGTTATTGTGTTGAGTTATCATGTAACTGTTCGTACAACTACTCAGTCTCACCAACAGTGAATAAATGCCTCAGCTTCATAAGAAATAGAGTCTAAAACAACTTGATAATCTTGCTGAAATAGCTATTTCTTTTCAGCCTCATTGACATCCCTTAACTCATTAACAATGGGCTCTTCTCATTCTTCTGTACTTGCTTTTCTCTCATGATCTCTCTTTTCTTGCATCAAGGGCTCCCCTTGGCTTCCCACCCTCATACCCTCACCTACTAAGGTGGGACTCCACTCACTCACTTGTGCCCAACTGGAAGAAGTAGCTTGCATATTTTCACTCATTTCCTCTCCTTTTTATTGAGAGCAACTCAGCCTCTCACTTTGTTCACTCCATTCCCTCAATCCAATGAGTGATTGTATAACTACTAGATCATCTGCACTTATAACAATAGTTGAGATTTCAAGTGGTGTAGTGATAGTCAACGGATGAGAAACATCCGTTGAGGTAGTAGTTGAGAGTTTCAATGGATGAGGATGACTGCTGTGATGCACATCCGTCGAGATACAATCACTAGTTAACGGATGAACAATATCCGTCTAGATAGTAGAAATGACAGAGTTTGGAGTAAAAACTACTATAGAATCTGTGGTGATTTGGCACATATTTCTCAGTAGAATCAGAAAGAAATGGCAAGTGAGCCAACAAATCATCTAAAAGATGATGCTCACTTGCTGTAGATTTGGGCTTCTCTATGAGAGTTAAAGATGGAGAATCAGGAATTAATGTGTGAATCATATCCACATCCAGAGAATTTGTGGGTGAGTTTTGTGTGTGAGGTGCTCCTATGATTAAAGATTTTGGTTGTGACTCCACATTTATAGGAGCCACATCAAACTGAGTTTGAGAAGGTGCTATAACTGAGTCTTTGACTGCAGTTTACACTGTGTGTGCACCCTATGTATCCCCAAGTGTCTTAAATTTCTTCTTTCTTGTGTAAGTTTGGGGTGAGTCTGTATCCCTAACCCTTTTGGCCTGTGCTCTTGGTTGAGAGCTTGTTTCAATGGTAACATCCTTTTGGGAGGATAAAACTAGTAATGAGCTTAAATACTTATTAAGCACTACAGTTTGTTGGGAAACTGCAATGTTGCTAGGTTGGGTTACACACACCTCTCCATCCTTATTCTTTGGGTTTCTTTTATGTTCACCCTGTCCCTCACCAGGCTCACTTCCCTTCACACTCCCCTCTTGGTTTTTAGTGGATTTTAAAACTAGTTCCTTTTGAGAGGAACTAGAGTGGGCTTTCTTTGACTTGGATTTGGAAATTCTTGATTTTGTGGCTTGGGTAGGCACCTTTTTGGTCACTGCAACAGATGCCATAGCCACAGTTGTTGACAAAGAAATTTGTGATAGAGAAGTAGCAGGGATAGTAGTATTTACCTCACTTACCTGATGCCCGTCCATGATTGGAAGGTATACTTGAGGAACCTCACCGAGGTTCAGTTCAGCAATGACTTTTCTTTCTTGAACCCAACAATCAAGCTTGTTGGTTGGGTTCTCAATGATAAGATTCTCATGAACAAAGTTAGCTAGCAACATAAAGAATCTAGCATAATATATGTTCCTAGATATTTTCTTAATATCTCCCAGCTTATAACCTAATTTAAACAAGACAGACTCACTAAATTTATGATACTTATCACTAAGCAGCATATATAACATGTTTACAAGTGAGTAAGTCACATCATCAAAATTACTAACTTTACCAGAAAACACTTAAATAAAAGAGTCACAGAGAAAGCTCCACTCCTTTCTGAGGCCTTTTCTCCTAACCTCACCTTGCTTGGCAGGGTTAAAAGCATAGCCCATAGAAGTGAGCATAGAGCTCACATCTATGTCTGTGTGTGGAATTAGTGTATTTTTCTCAGGTAATTGAAGGTAGACACGAATTATATCACTGTTTATACAGTAGTTTTTACCTTTAAGAGTGAATGTAAGTGTTTTGTCATTTTTGTTGTCAACAGCAGTGGTCCATATCTCCTCAACCACTTCACAATAGATGACAGGAGACTCCAACATAGTATATTTTAGTTTGCAACTTCGAATGAAATCCATCACTTTTTGGTAATCTTCAGAAGCAGCAATCTCCTTATTCACTAGTGCAACGAAGTTATTCTTTTCATAAAAAAACCTAGATTGGGACATGACCTTGACTACTGGTGTCATTGCTGAGAGTAAGAGTAATTGCAGAGAAGAGGGTTTTTGCTTTGGAGAAGAAATAATTAGAGAAATTACTTGAGAAAGATAAAAGTAAAGATTAAAATGAAATAAGTTTTTATACTTTCTCAGAAATAAACTGTCAAAATTTAAAAAGTAAAAGTAAAAATAAAAGTAACCAATCAAATTTTCCCAAAATAGCCATTTAAAAATAAAGAAAACTATCAAAATTCTAATGATTATCCATCGAATTATACTTACAGGTTGTAAGTAAATTCAACAGATAATGCCTAGAATTAACGGCTAAGATTGGTAGCAATTCGACGGATAAGGATAAAGTACCCAGAGTAATATTTGATACTTCAACGGATGATAGAATTCAACGTATATTTATTTTCAACGGATAATGAACATCCGCCGAGATGTAAATTCTGACTTGTTCAAAATTTCTTTTTTTGACAGAAAATATCAAATTTTAATCTGGACGCATTTCAAATTGCTTACACAGCATAACAAATTAAGAGTAATTAAGCATACCTAACTCACTTACCAACCTAGTAAAGGAGGATTCATCAAGTGGCTTGGTAAAGATGTCTGCAAGTTGCTTCTCACTTGGAACAAAATGAAGTTCCACAGTACCAATCATAACATGCTCTCTAATGAAGTGGTAATTGATGTCAATGTGCTTGGTCCTTGAATGATGTACTGGATTTTCAGTAATTGTAATAGCACTTGTGTTATCATAGAAAATAGGAATCTTATTCACCTGTAGACCATAGTCCAACAGTTAATTTTTCATCCATAAAATCTGTGCATAACAGCTACCAACAATAATATATTCAGCCTCAGCTGTAAAAGTAGAGATTGAATTTTGCTTTATACTGAACCATGATACTAGCTTGTTTCCTAGAAATTGACAGGTTTATGCAGTACTTTTTCTATCAATTTTACAACCTACATAATCTGCATCTGAGTAACCAGTTAGATCAAAACCAGAATCTCTAGGATACCAAATGCCAAGTTTTGGTGTTCCTTTGAGATATCTTAAAATTCTTTTAATAGCTACTAAATGAGATTCTCTAGGATCAGCCTGAAATCTAGCACAAAGACAAGTGGCAAACATTATATCTAGCCTACTAGCTGTTAAATATAAAAGTGAGCCAACCATACCCCTATAGCTTGAAATATCAACAGACTTTTCAGGAGTGTTTAATTCAAGTTTAGTTGTAGTGGCCATGGGAGTTTTTGCAGATGTGCAAGCCATTAAGTCAAACTTCTTTAAAAGATCATAAATATATTTGGTTTGACTTATGAATATTCCATCACTAACTTGCTTAACTTGTAAACTAAGAAAGTAAGTTAGTTCTCCCATCATGCTCATTTCATATTTACTTTGCATCAATTTGGCAAACTTTTTGCAAAGTTTTTCATCTGTAGAGCCAAATTTAATATCATCTACATAAATTTGAACAAGTGTACTAGAGCCATTAATATTTCTAAATAATAGGGTTTTATCAACGGTACCTCTTGTGAAGTGATTTTCTAAGAGAAACTTTGACAAAGTATCATACCAGGCTCTAGGTGCTTGCTTCAGTCCATAAAGTGCTTTCAAAAGATAGTAGACATAATCTGGAAAATTAGGATCTTCAAAACCAGGAGGTTGACTGACACAGACTTCCTCCTACAAATCTCCATTCAGAAAGGCACTTTTAACATCCATTTGATAGAATTTAAAATTTGCATGGGCTGCATAGGCTAGAAAAATTCTGATGGCTTAAAGTCTTGTAACATAAGCAAAGGTCTCATCAAAATCTATTTTTTTCTTATTGACAGTAGCCCTTAGCAACCAATCTAGCTTTGTTTGACTACTATGCCATTTTCATCCATCTTGTTTCTGAATACCCACTTTGTATCAATAGGGTTTTTTCTTTGGACTTGGGTACCAGCTTCCAAACTTTATTCCTTTCAAATTGGTTTAGCTCCTCCTGCATACCTAAAACCCAATCAAGATCCAACAGAGCTTCTTCTACCTTTTTTGGTTCTTCTTGTGATAGAAAGCTACTGTAAAGACATTCTTCTTAAGTTGCTTTTCTTGTTTGCACTCCTGAAGATGCATCACCAATAATTAGCTCAAATGGGTGATCTCTTGTCCATTTTTTTTGTTGTGGTAGATTAGCTCCAGATGAAGAGGCCTCATAATTGTCTTGATGAGTGACTGAGTTTTGATTAGAAGAAACTCCCCCTGAGTTTGTGGATCTATGACTTGAATATGGGGTAATTTCTAATTGTGATCTGTATTGGCTTTCAACTCCTATTGATGGATCGAAGGATGTTGTTCTTTGCCTTTCGACGGATGATGCAGATTATCTTTCAACGGATGATGCACTTGGTCTTTCAACCGATGTTGAATTATGTACTTCATTAGTTGTAGATTTTTTTGCATTGTCCTTAGATATTGGTTCTTGATAACTTTCATCATCACTATCATCACAAATCATCTCAACATTGTCAAATTTGAGGATTTCATGGAAATCTCCATCTTGCAGTCCTTCAATCTTTTTATCATCAAACACAACATGTATAGATTCCATAACAATGTTGGTTCTGAGATTGTAGACTCTATATGCTTTTCCAACTGCATATCCAACAAAGATGCCTTCATCTGCTTTGGCATCAAACTTTCCATGCTGATCAGTTTGGTTCCTTAAGATATAGCATTTGCAGCCAAATATATGAAGAAAGTTTAATGTTTGCTTCCTATTGTTGAAAAATTGATAGGGTGTCATGTATTTTTCTTGATTAAATAAAGAGATATTCTGAGTGTAGCATGTAGTATTTACAGCTTCTGCCAAAAAATATATTGGTAACTTTGATTCTTCTAGCATTGTTCTTGCAGCTTCAATAGGAGATCTGTTTTTCCTTTCAATCATTCCATTTTATTGTGGGGTTCTTACTGCTGAAAACTCATGCATGATCCCATTCTCTTCACAAAACAATCCCGTCACAGAATTCTTGAACTCAGTTCCATTGTCACTCCTGAGTCTTCTAACTTTGAAGTCAGGATGATTGTTAACTTGCCTTATGTGATTGATGATGATTTCACTAGCTTCATCTTTGGATTTTAGAAAATATTTCCAAAATAACTTTGAGAAATCATCTACAATTACTAGACAATATCTTTTCTTTGAGATGGACAATACATTGACTAGTCCAAACAAGTCCATGTGTAGTAATTGTAAAGGTTCTTCAATTGTTGAGTCAAGCTTCTTTCTGAATAATGCCTTGATCTGTTTTCCTTTCTGACAGGCACAATCCATCCTTAGAGAATTCCACTTGAGAAATACCTCTTACCAAATCTTTCCTGACTAGTTCATTCATAGTCTTGAAGTTAAGATGTGACAGCTTCTTTTGCCATAGCTAACTTTCATCTTGACTTTCCTTGCTAAGGAGACAAGTGACAGATTCTGCATTTGATGAGTTGAAGTCAGCTAGGTACACATTTCCTTTTCTCACTCCAGTGAGAACCACTTTGTTATTTTTATTGTTGGTCACAACACCGGCTTCAGAATTGAATGTTACTGAGTTGCCCTTGTCACAAAGCTGGATTATACTCAAAAGATTGTGCTTGAGTCCATCCGCTAGGGCAACTTCCTCAATGATGACATTGTCTTTAGAAATCAATCCATATCCCACAGTATAACCCTTGCTGTCATCTCCAAAAGTGATACTTGGGCCAGCTCTTTCCTTGAACTCAGTGAGCAAGGTAGAATCTCCAGGCATGTGCCTTGAGCACCCACTATCCAAATACCAACGATTCTTTTTGTTTCCCTGCACATAACAAAATCAAATCAAGTTGATTTTGGTACCCAATTTTCCTTGCGTTCCGCTTTAATAGCCTTTTTCTTAGGTTTCTTAGGTTTGTCCTCATTTGACTTAGGTATCTGATATTCATCCTCAGTCATTTGAGTAGAATCTTTAAAACCATTCATCATGCTAAACGGCATTTCTGGCATAATAAATGCAGCATAGTAAGAATTTTGTGCAAATGGCGTATTAGCAAAATTTGTATTTAAATTATGTGTAGGCATAACATTCATAGGCATTGTAGGCATGTTAGGAAATGAAGAAGGTGCATACATTGGTGCAGGCATAGCAAGTTTGCAATTAACAGATAAATGATTAACACTACCACACTTCACACAGGTTTTTCTAGGTGCATATTAATCAGGTGTGTAGTTGTTATGTTTGTTAATACCTACTTTCCCATTTCTATTGTTTTTCTTTTTAGATTCTGCTTTAACCTCAATTTTATCCAATCTGTCATCTAATTGCTTGATTGACAGATGTCCTACATTGACTCTCTTGTTCTTTTTCAGTTGACTTATTTCTCCTGGAACAAAGTTCTTGGAAACTGATCCATATTTCTTATTTAACGTAGCCAGCCGAGATTTGCTAACTGGCTTTCTTTCACTCAACGAATGTGGTTCCTTTTCTTTCGACGGATAATTATTTTGATTATTTGATGGATAACATTCATCATCCGTCGAATCCACATCCGTTGAAAGTCCTTCTTACAAGTTGAAATTCAGTTTCTCTTTGCTCTTTTTCCAGGATTCATCACAAAAGGATTCCATACCTTGAACTTTAGTAATTTGAGCATGAACATCTCTGAATGATTTCCATGCCTTGATCACTTTCTGTTCTCGTTCAAGCTGCTTTCTTAAAATCTCACCTTTCTTTAGGGATTCATTTAGTTCCTCTTTAGCAGCCTTGCACTCTATCTTCAATTTCTTAAACTCAACAAATTGAGTTTCTAACACATTATTTCTTTTACTTAAAAACATAGTGTTCTATTTAAATTTAGTGTTTTCTTTAGTGAGAGATTTGAGTGTAACACGCAGATGATATAATTCAGTAGACATGTCATTTATAGTATCATTACATTCAGCCTTAGATAAATGTGCTAGATTAGTGTTGATTACCTGATTACTTGAAGAAATAACTTCTGCTTCATCTAATTTGACCATCAGGGCTATATTGACATAGCTTGTATTCTCATCTTCATCCAACCCATCAGCAGCCCAGCCATTTTCTTGAGTTAAGAAGGGCCCTTTCCTTTTGTTTGAGAAAATCAAAATACTTCTTTTTGTAGTCCACAGGCTCAAACTTCTTTCTGCCAGAATCAGGCTTTTTGCATTCACTTGCAAAATGACCACTCAAGCCACACTTGAAATATTTGAATTTTGACTTGTCAACCATGTTTTTGTTTGGCTTGGTTGCTCTAAAATTCTTTTGAATTTGAGCTTGGCAAACCTTCTGGATAAAATATAGAGATGTTCATCTATGTCATCCATATCATCTTGACTTAGATGGTCTTCATGTTCAGCTACTAGCCCTTTTCCCTTACCTTCACAAACTCTAGGGTTTGGTGAAGATTCCACTGCTACAACCTTTATATCCTTCTCTTTCTCTTGCTCAGCAACCAATGCAAAGGACCCTCCTTTCTTTCTTCCTTTCTCTAGCTTCTCATCTTGCTCTATTTTAAGCTCATAGGTCTTTAGAATCCCATACAGTCTGTCCAAGGTGAATTCCTTGTAATCTTGAGAATTTCGTAATGAGACTGTCATAGGCTTCCATTCCTTTTGCAGAGATCAAAGGAATTTGAAGTTTGAGTCTTTTATCTGATAGACTCTTCCATGCAACTTTAGAGCATTTAGTAGTTTTTGAAATCTTTTAAATATGTCAGTGAGTGACTCACTTTCTTCACTATGAAAATGCTCATATTGCTGAATCAAGAGTTGCATTTTGTTTTCCTTTACCTGCTCAGTTTTATCACATATAACTTGAATTATATCCCAGACATCGTTAGCAGTTTTACAGTTTATGATGTTGTCAAACATGTCACCATCAACACTATTAAACAGAATATTCATGGCCTTCTTATCCTTGTGGACTTGCTCAATATCTGGATCAGACCATTCTACTCTAGTCTTTGGGATGGATGGCTCATTTCCTGTAGCAACTCTCATAGGGACATGAGGACCTTTCTCAATGCATTCCACATATCCTTCATCTTGAGAAAGAAGAAGCAGGTGCATTTTCACCTTCCAGTGGTGATAATTGTCTTTGTCCAGAAATGGAATCTTCACTCCAACATCTTTTCTGTTCATCTTGTTAGTTGTTGTGATCTTTAAACTCTTTGTACTTCAAGAGCTTGCTCAGATATCAATTGTTATTCCCAAATAATCTAACAAAGAATTACAGAAGGGGGTTGAATGTAATTCTGGCTACTATATAAATTTTAAGAACTGTTCTACTATGAATATACAATAGGGTTTTATTTAGCTAAAGTACGGAATGGAAGTATTGAAGAAATCAAACACAAAGTAATCAAATACAAGTATTTAAAAACTTTCCGGTGGATTGAATTTATCCACCAAAGATATATATTAATATGAGAACTCTGTGATGCAATGTCTTTGCACACAACTGCTTACAAGTTGAACTTACAAGAACATAGAAATTCTTTACATATATGGCTTTATCTATTTCTCTAGTAATTTCTTACTTACTTGCTTATTTTCTACTTGCTACACTTGGTTTATATATCACCAAGTTACATGATAAAAAGACAATCAGATAAGACAAAATGTTTCTAGTCTAATTTCATGCTCCTTCATTTTTCAATCCAGCATCTTTGAATATCTTCAGTTTAGCATAGAATTGGAAATGCTTCTTTGCTCTCTAAAACCTGTAAATAGGCTGCCACATTCCATTTGCATACAATCAATGCATATGACTGTCAAATTACTATCAACTGCTCTTTTGAATTTGTTCATTCGTTAGAACTCAGTTAGATCATCCGTTGAAACTCAGTGGGATCATCCGTTGAGAGTTTGTTAAATCATCCGTTGAGAGTCTGGTTGATCATTCGTTGAAGCCTTGTGGAACATCCGTTGAGACTATCTTTATAGCAGTTGACTCTATTTCATTTATACAAGATTAAAAGGCATCTAATATTTACAATTAACCAACCTATCTTGCATATCAATCTAGTAGTCAACCTGATTTAAAACTTATACAACATCTAGTTCTCTTAAGCATTACAATATGCAGAAATGTGGTACTAAACTTATTAATACATAAGCTACCCTTTCAACAGATATTGAAGTGATCATCCGTTGAAAACTACAAAATCACTAAATAAAATCTACTAAGTATTTTGTTTAACTTATCATCAAGTACACAACATATTTCTAATACTATGTATTATCAAATATGGGTTAAGTTCTATGGAGACCACTTTTTTTTGGAGACCACTTATGTTCTACAAGTTAAATGTTACATAAAAATATTGCAAAATATATTATTTTGCGAATCATACTCTACAAAGATCCTTATTTTATTCAAAATCTCGAATATCATATATATACTGTATGTAAAACATTATAAAAATGTTTTATTCTGCAAAACATGTTAAGTTTGCAGAATATTTGTTCAGCTTGCAGAACATACACATTCTACTTATTAAACTTAAATGATTTTCAATAATTTTTATGAATTAGTGATACTCATAAAACATACTTCACAAAATAATATATTTTATAGTGTTTTGATTGCAGAACATATGTGGTCTCCAAGGTCTCCGATGAAAACGTGGTCTTCATAGAACTTTCCTCATATATTAGTGATAATTTGGCAATAATATAATCGCATTTATACCATGCACGTATCTTGAACGAAATCCATATCAACAGAGTACAAGGAACTATTAAAACATAAATAACATGTTATGTAGTATTAAATATTTTTCGGTAAATCGACAATAATATAGCTATGTTGGGAACTTTCTATTAATATAATACAAAATCGCAACATATATCACTAACTTGAATTTCAAATATCTCAAATAAAAATTGAAATTAATAAAAAAATTATGTAATATTCTTGAATATGTTCATGTCTCGCACGAATTATGGAGCTATTTAGAGTAATTGAGACTTCGTTGGAACCTTAGAAGTTATTATAATATTTGATTACACGTGAAAAAGTAACTCACTAAAATACGGGAACTAACTTATATACTCCAACCATAGTCACCTAAAATTACGTAGTTGATTGATATTTTGATCTATTTTATTTTATTTTTACATATATTTGTTCTTTTTGATTATTTAATTTTCAGTTCTTTTTCTTGATTAATTACGTATGCATGTAATATGTAAATAAATTTTAATACTTTTTATTTATATTGTATATCTTATAAGTACTTTTTTATTTTTCTTTTAAAAAATTATAGTAGATACATAATTTGTATACAACAAATTTAAATATTTATGTTTTTTAATTTTATGCAAACGATTTCTAGTAGTTTTTAATTAATATAATTGATTTACTCTTGCATCAATATGATTATTTTTCTCTCTAATGTTTATAATTTTTTCATTTTATTATAATTGTTTACAATAGATATAATTTTTTAAATAGTAATTTTATATAAATAAATTTTTAACATTTTGCTTAGCATCTTATAATAGTTTATAATAATTTATATCAATATAATTTTTAATATTGTTAATAATAGGGGTGTTGTCAAGACATACCTATAATAACAAGACTAAGGACCTTGACAACACTAAGGATAAGTTGTAAAATAATCCTATTGTATTATGTGTTTGTATTTCTTGAGTCTGTAAAAGTGCTAAGTAGATTAGACTAGAGAATTTTTCTATAAACAACCATCAAGCTAAGCAATAAATTTTGGAAGTAGATCAGTCCTGATTATGCCTCAGAGAGAAGTGCAAAATCTTGGAGTTGAATAATGTTGTTCTAGAAAAAATGTTCTAAGTCAAATATCGACAAGTCACAGATCAAGAAATATAGAGATGTATGTCGAGAAGTCAAAAATGGCTTGTAAAGAAGTCTCAAGAGATATCGACAAGTCAATCTACATGTCGAGAACTGGAGATATCGACAAGTCAAAAAGTCCATATAGAAAACTGGAGAAGGGAGAGATCTAGGGAGTATAACTTTAGAGGTTTTGTATGGCATTCTCAAAACCTATGAGTTGGAAATGATACAAAAAAGTCATTGAAAGTGAGTCAAGGGCATGTTGTGGATGTGACAAGTGCCTTGATAGCAAATGACAAGAAAATGGCTGAAGATGACACTGAATCCCAGACTCAAGTTATTTAAGCTGTTGAGAAAAAGAACAAGGAACATAAAAAATAAGTTATTCTGGAGTTGGAAGAGGATGATTACTATACTCTTGATGAGTTGGATGAAATAGACCAGTCTATGGCTCATCTAACTAGAAAATTTTCAAACATAAGAGTCAATAAGCCTAGATATTTCAAGGGTAAAGGTCAAACATCCAACAATAACAACTAGAAATGAAAGACTTAGATAAATACAATTGGCAAAGGTGGCTACAAATCAGGATATGTGGAAAGATCAAAATTAGATGGTACAACTGTGATGAACTTGGTCACAGAATGCAGGAAGCCAAAGAAGGTGATAAGGCATATTTGGAGCTTGAAGCTAATTATGAAGCATTTTTAAAGAAACAACAGGGAAAAGCTTATATTGCTTAAAGTAAAAGTTGGGATGACACAGATGATGAAGATGATACTGAAGAATATGGAAATTATGCTCTCGTGGCCTTGGAGGAAGGAGAGTCATCTGCATCAAAACCCGATGTACCCATCCTAAATACCATTGACTTAAATGCGTCACAATTTAAGGAAATTGTTGAAAAGATGAGAATAAAAATGTTTCACATTCACACAAGTATGGTGGCTGCTACTGAGGAAGTTAGTAGGTTGTCAAAAACTTGTAAAGAACTGGAGATATCGACAAGTCAAAAGCTTATGTAGAAAACTAGAGATATCGACAAGTTATTCTACTTGCAGAGAACTGGAGACCTCGACAAGTCATAATACTTATCGAAAAGTGGAGCTATCGATAAGTCATTTTACTTATCGATATGTGACATCTCTACACAATAAAAGAGATCTTGATAAACAACTTCAGAATTCAGAATACATACAACATGGAGATCAAAGATTATCGATCAACAAAAAATTCCATCACTGAATTGGAAAGCCTACAAATGCAGTTTGTAGAATGCAAGATCAAGGGCCTAGATGAACTGGACAAAGGAAGGTCACAGACCTAGTAGATTCTACACAGATATGCTGAACTAGAAATAGAAACAGACAAATGAGTTTTAAAAAATGTGTTAGTCTATTTTAGTGCAATTTTTGTAAACCATGCATATTGATCTAGTAAACATGTCACGAGTCCTTAGTTCAGTGGTAACAAAACAAATCTAGAAAATCTTGTATTCTCTTAAGAGAAGTAACCGAGTTCTTATTTTCATTAACACAGATTTGTAATACAGACAGATTTGATTTATTAAAAATCAAGTGATTTAATACGAATCAGATTTAGTCTTTTATCACTACAAAATTATCTAGCTGTTAAGTTCCAAGAGCCACAAGCAGTCAAAGATTAATTAAGGAAACAAGAAAATACATTCACTCCCCCTCTATGTTGCACTTCATACCTAACAAGGGGTTTAATCGAGCCGAGCTGAGTCGAACACTGCCAGGCTCGGCTCGAATTTGATTATTATTGTTCGGGGCGGAGCTCGAACTCGAGTTCGACCGAGCCTTAAGTTTCAAGCTCGAAACACGACTCACAAATATTTTGATCGGCTCGAAAGTTCGATTCAATTTCACCAAATATTGACAAAAACTCGAAATATGATCGATTTGACTCGAGTTCGATTCGATTAAATATGTAAAATATAGATAAAAATTAAATTTTTATAAAAAATATATTTATATAAAAAATAAAATAGTAAAGGCTCGATAAACTCACAAACTTTACAAGTCGAGTAATTTGAAGATCGAGCTTGGCTCGGTAAAGAATTCAAAAGGCTTGAGCTCGATCTCGGCTTGATTATTACCAAGCCGAATTCGAATATTTTACGAGCCGAGTTCGAGTAGTTCACGAACAGTTTGGCTTATTTAAACTCAATATGATAAATGATTTGAATAAAAATAGTGATGCAACTGCATCACTTGAAGTTTCTGATATAATAATGATTGTCAAAACTTAATCAAGATGGCTCATAAAGCTTATCGAGGAAGTCTCTCAAAACTTATCGATGAAGACTTGCATAAATTCTCAGAGAATAAACTTAGTAAGGAAGAATTTTGATTAAAATCCTATCTTGTCTTTTGGTAGCACGTGCAATCCTATCCTACCTTTCTGTAAGTATAAATAGGACCTTCTATTATTGAAATCATATACACTGAAAACATATTGAAATACAATTCTCTCTTCAACTTCTACTCTCTCTATGTGCATTTATTAAGTCATACATTGTCCAGTAATTCAAGGTTCACACCACATTATTTATAACACGTTACTAGCACGAGTCTCTGCCCGAGCAAACTTTATTTATGAAGGAGGTCTTGTCTAAGTAAGCTCTATTCACAAAGGAGGTATTAACCGAATAAGTTTTATTTAACGAAAGAGGTACAACTTAATTTTACTCGCGACACCATGTCAATTCAAACTTGCTCCATAAAAGAGGTATGACTTAATTTTGCTCATGTTTGTGCTAAGATATTAATTTTATCGTCTTTACATATTCATTATTGCTTAAATATTATAAAGATGGCTCTACTGTTAAGTAGTACCCAAAAGTTTTCTGGTTGGCTATTCCGTCATAACTTTTGTACTAAATTATTATGTATATTGTTTAAACTTACTTGCTTAATTATGTGACATATTACACCATATTTTAAATGTTTGTTTTAAATTCAGAATGACAAACCTTGTAAAATTAGAGTTTGTTGCGTTGGATGTGTATGTGGATAATTATTTATCTTGGGTGCTCGATGCATAATTACATCTTAGTGCTAACGGGCTAAAAGACATCATAGAACCAGGAAAGATCTCAACTGTTGAACAAAATGCCAAAGTTGTCATTTTTCTTAGACACCACATCCATAAAAATTTGAAATCCGAAAATCTAACTGTGAGAAATCCACTCACCCTTTGGATCAATCTCAATGATAGGTTTGATCACCAAAAACTTACTTATTTTCCATATACCCTTATGACTGGATAAATATAAGGTTGCAAGATTTTAAATCTCTTGCTGAATATAATTCTGCCTTGTTCAAAATAAGCTCAAAACTGATTTTGTGTGGTGAAAATATCACTGATGCTGACAAGATAGAAAAGACCCTTTCAACCTTTCACCCCAACTCTATTATTCTAGCGCAACAGTATAGGGAGCGCAATTTCAGAAGTATAGCGAGTAGATATCTCTTCTTCTTGTTGCTAAAAAGAATAATGAGTTGTTACTAAAAAATCATCTGATACGTCCAACATGCTCTGCTTAGTTACCTAAGTACATAATACGTCATTCCAGAAGAATGGGCGTGGGAAAGGGCATAGAGGAGGACGAGGTTACGGACGAAACCATGGGCATAGAAACTTTCCAGGCCAGTTTTGAAATCATTATAATTCTAGCCACCTGAAGTGGCAGCATGATGGTTACAACAACTCTGACCACCAGAAGTGGCAACATGGAGTGCCAAATAAAAGAAAGGGACCACAAGAAGAAGATACTAGGGATATCTGCCTCAGATATGGGGCACATGGGCACTGGCGATGTACTTGTCGCACACCGAAACATCTGTTGACCTCTACGAGGCAAATCAAAAGAATAATGAAAAAAGGTGGAAACGAATTTTGCTAGTCATAATCTAAGTGAAGAACAAAACAACAAGACTTCAAATGAATTAGACTTTTGTGCTAACCTTTATTATGATTTAGATAACTAGATTTTATTTGTATTTCTTTGATGTTTTGTTTTCAACGTGCTTGTTTTAATATTCTGCTTTCATGTACTTATTTTATGTTCTTATATTATGTACGTTGTTTGCATTATAAAATTGTTGTTCACTTTTATATACACAATATAAATATGGGAGATATATGCATTGTTGACTACGCAATCACTCACACAATTTTACAAAATCAGAAATATTTCTCGAAGTCGACTAAAACCAATTCACATGTTTGGACAATTTCGGGAACATCAAATATCATAGAGGGTTTTGGGAAAGACAGTTTAATACTACCAAATAAGACACAAATTCACATACATGATGATCTATATTCTAACAAATCCACTAGGAATCTTCTGAGTTTTAAAGATATTCGTCTTAATGGTTTACATATAGAAACCACTAGAGAAAATAAAAAAGAATATTTTCTTATCACCTCAATCATCCCAGAACATAAGAAGATCTTAGAAAAATTGCAATCAACCTCATCTGGATTATATGCTACCGAAATTAGAGTAATCGAGTCTCACAATATCACTACTCCCAAAATTATAGATCCAAATTCACTCACCCATTGGCATGAAAGACTTGGTCATCCAGGAGTATCTATGATGCGTTGAATTATAGAAAATTATACGGGACATCCCCTTAAGAATCAAAAGGTCATGCCACGTGATGAACTTCCTTGTTCAGCATATTCTTTGGGAAAACTAATTGTTCGACCATCTCCCGTTAAACTTTAAAACGAGTCTCCATATTTGTTAAAAAGAATTCAAGGTGATATATGTGGTCCTATTCATCCATTATCTGGTCTATTTAGACATTTCATGATCCTAATCGATGCTTGATGGTCTCATGTTTGTCTACTCTCGACCAGAAATATAGCCTTTGCCAAACTTCTTGCTCAAATAATCAAATTACGAGCCCAATTTCCTAATAATCCTATCAAATCAATTCGACTTAATAATGTCACTGAATTTACATTTGCTATTTTCAATGATTATTTTATGTCAGTAGGTATCTCTGTTGAACACCCCGTAGCTCACATGCATACATAAAATGGTTTAGCGTAATCGTTAATTAAAAGATTTCAGCTTATTGCACAACTATTACTTCTAAGATCTAAATTACCCACTTCTATTCGGAGTCATGCAGTATGTCATGCCGTAAATATAACTAAGATAAGACCATCTGCTTACCACAAACAATCTCCTCACGAATCAGTTTTTGGCCAAACCCCTAATATTTCAAATTTTAAGATCTTTGGTAGTGCCGTATATGTTCCAATTGCCCCTCCACAAAGATAAAAAATGGGACTGCAAAGAAGAGTAGGTATATATGTTAGTTTTGATTCATCATCTATTATAAGATATCTTGAACCATTAACTGGTGATGTCTTTATTGCTTGATATGCTGATTGTCATTTTGTTGAGTCTGTATTCCCTCAATTAGTGGGAGATAATGTTTTGCATAAGTTAAATTATGAACTGTCATGGAATGTGTTAGTCGTTGAATACACGCTAATATTACACGCAAGTATACGAGTTCGCAAGTTGTATAGAATCTTTTCTTGTTCGTTCCCACATAGACTGTAATGGTTAACTATTTAATTTACGCACCTAAGCAACAATGTATGGTTATTATCCAATGCTAAGACGATAACAAGTGAAATTTTTAAAACTAAGAATTAAACTAAATATTATAACTACTAGAACAAGATTGACTGATTAATATATATGACAAACATGGGATTCTAACTTCATTAAGTACTTCATTAAATAGCCTTATTGTTCTTAACCTTAGCATGCAATAGTGATGACACTAATCAGGCAACACGAAACTGATAAACGCCAACTTTCATTGCACGAGTACCATTCTACCAGACATCCATAAAAGAGATAGAAGCTGAATAGGCACCAATTATATTGAGACCCTATATGTCTATAGAATTTAACAACATAACGGTTTAAGCACAAGTTATCTATCTTGATTACATAGGGTAAGTAAGATGGTTAAAATTACCTACGAATCATGCATGACACATACATGAACCTATGCTAGCATGGCAAGTTCTAAATCCTTAAATTCACTTTCGCTTCATTAAGAATTAACACATTATCTTATAAGTTTGTGACGCTCACAAGATGAATACGCACAACCATAACTAGGATATCATACAATCACCACACACTAAGGCATCGAAATAATTTAACTAAAGAAATCCATAAATAAATCTGCTAGAACCCCACGATAACGATTAGCCCATAATCGAACTCATCGCCAACGTGGGTTCTAATGAAAATATGATATAGCAAACGTAGTCTTTATACGAATAAATAAACCAAAGTACAAACAAGAGTAAAGGTTCAATAAAATAAGAAACAAGCATCCAAATTACAACTCAAAACAAAGATTCACAAGGATAAACTAGATCATCTTCGCCTTTGTTGAATTGTGCCCAAAAGGTCTCTTGCCGTCTTCTTCTTGCTTGATGTATCTGAAAAATGACCTAAGTTATGTTTATATAGCTGTCCATGCATCCCAAGAGTCCAGCAAATCGAATTGTAGTTGAATCAGGATTTTAATATCCCGACCCAGCGCGGCTGCGCGCTTCACCAGTGCGGGCGCGCTGACTTTCTGTTCTCCCGGCGCGGCCGTGCGCAACACCAGCGCGGGCACGCCAGCTTTCTGCCAAAAAATCTTTTTTTCTTCTTCTTTATTCCTTCCAGCTTCGAGCCAGTCTTTCAAACTTTTATTCCAGCACATCCTAGACCTGGAAAAATGGGTCTGTATCCGAACAACCGAACCAAAATCAATAGATCCGAGATTCGATCCGAGATCCGAATTATATAATCCGATAATTATCCGAAAACTAAATTAAACCGATCCGAAATTTACCCGAACCGAAAATTTAACCGAAAATGATCTGAAATACTAGATCCGATAATAAATTGGAACCGAACAAAACCGATTCATATAATATTTGAACCGAATATGATCCGAAATAAGCAAACTTCATACTTAAATGTATCTTTTATTCGTGATAATTTAATTATTTAATTATAAATTAATGTAAAAGTACATTATATTATATTAAAAGTAGTATATTTATTAAAAAAATATTTTTTAAGTCTCAAAACATGAAAAAATAAATAAGTTAAGATCTGAAATATCTGAACCGAATTTTGTCCGATTCTTATCCATTTTTTATCCGAATTAGACTCGAACCGAATCACATCCGATCCGATCCGAATGATCTCGAGTTATATCATAATTCGAAAGTCGAACCGATCCGAAATAGTATCTATCCGAAACCGATTCGGTTATCTGATTTGACAGGTCTAGCACATCCTAAACACCATATTAGCATCAAAACAATGCTAATTCACCTGATTCACGAAGTAAAGCCTGAAATACAAAAACACTTGAAAGCACGTTAAAACAAAACTAACCTGAGTACAAATATACCAACTCAAAGCTTATTAGAGCATAAATAAGTGTCATAAATGCCACTTAACACACCCCCAAACTTGAATCGATGCTTGTCCTCTAGCATAAACAGACTCAAAGATAAAAATGCATGAATGCAACTATATGAATGCAACGATCCCCAAAGAATAACTAAACCAATCAACCAGCAACACCTCAACAAATGCAATTATTCGCATAAAGATCCATCAAAACTCACAAATCAATCTACACACCAAAGACGCGCGTGTGTGCAAATGCTTACAGATATACTATCGTAACTAGATCGACAATCATAACTCACTACTTATCAAAACAATCACAAGTTTATAAATAGAATAAAAACTAGACTCAAAATAACTTATAACACTTCAATTCTTATATCAGAGTTAACATGGATTCATGCTTCTATTCACAACAAAATAACATAAATATGCTTATTTGATCGTGTAATGAGTGAGGTCCAAAAAAGACTTATTCAATAGCACCCATGTAGCGAACATTAGGTTAGCGGATCCCAGACTATAGAAGCCTTAGGTCACTAGGCACATAGTCCCCTAAGAACTTAATAACTCGAGTACTAAAGAGCCCACTCGTGGTCAATTATACTTAACACTTATTCTTTTTTTTTTGTTTCTACATACATTTTTTTCTCTCTATATTTTCAATTTCAGAATGAGTGCGTTTCACTCCATGTCATTCAACCCTAGACTACTTATAAAAATATGAGCCGGCTACTAGCCATTTGACACCTAGCCACACAACTAGCAATGAAATCCAATTTCTCCAATTTTTAAATATCCATGTCTTTTATTATTAAGAGAATATCCTAGATTCTAAATATAAACAAGCGATTAAACCTCGATAATCAAACAAATTATGACTATGATCTAGCACTCTAGCAATCTATAAGACTTAGTGAAATATAAGTGTTTTTAGCATGCAAATCAATCCAATAAGACTCAACATCACTGAATATGAAATCACTACACTAACATCAATACCACAATTAATCGAAAAAATTATCTAAGGGAATCATGATATAATGCAAATGCATGAAACTACATGAACAAACTATCATAAAACTACCAAAAATATAAAAAAAACTACATGGCAAAATATATGCAACTATATGAAATAAAACTATCATGAACATGCAAACTATATGAGACTCACAGAAACTATATTCCTTCAACTAATACCCCCAAACTTAAAATATTCACTGTCCTCAGTGAAGGTAATAGTAAGGAATCAGGCATACCTACTGTGAATCAGAATCCTCACCCAAAAACTGGCAACTGAATGTCAACTCCGGTGGCTCTAAATGCAGTCCCAAGTACCTGAGTGAGATCGCGTGCAAACCGACTGTGGATGTCGTGCATCACATCCATCCTCCTCGCAAGATGCCTATACTGCGTCAAACTCAAACCTGCTCCCATCTCTGCTCCTGCTGTGATCCTGATAGTCCATCCTCCTCTCCATACCGAGCTCTCCAAGCTGCTTTACGGGCATGCTGAGAACCTCCTGTTGTAGCTGCTTCCATAGGCACACCACCTGGCAAATGATCATATGAGTAACCAAGCCCCTTAGGATCGGGCTTCCCTCCATACCACTCAGCCATGCTGTGCAGTGTAGAACTGTCAATAGGAGCACTGGGAATCTGAAGCTGCTCATGTGCGGGCCAATGAACACCAACTGTCACGCATAATTTCGTCACAATGGACGCATAAGGAATAGGCCCAGTAGTACATCCCCTCAAAAACCTCAGGATCCCTTATATATCACCATCCCCAAATCAATGTAATCATCCTACAGAATACCCCAAAGCAGACGAGCACGCTCCACCGTAATCTCATGCACATACGAAGATGGCATGATGTTAGCACAAATAAACGAGTTCCAAGTCCGTGCATACATGTTCATGCATGAAGCAGGGAATATGGAGTAATCTGTAGTACCCCTCTTGAACTTCCAATAAGTCTCAGGCACATAGAGAGTAACAACGATGAGATCCAAATCGAAGTCCTCAGGAGTCTTATCGTTCCAAGTATCCTGGCCCACCTTCCTCGCAGGCTGCTCAATCACTATCCCGATAGCCTCGGCACTGTCTTCAACAGTCCTCCCTCTCACCACTGTGAAACCATTCTTCTCCGCCTTAGTGTTGGCGTAGAACTCCCGTGCAACACTCATGGGCACAACAGCGGGAGCCTCACAAAAAGGAACCCAGTCCATCTCTAAAATCATCTCCAACAGCTTACCATCATTCCCTGATGGCAGAAATCCTCTCTCCTTAGCAATAGGCTTTGAGAGAAGCCTCGTGTACTCCTCCTCATCCTCAGGAGTAGAGAACCTGGGCCTCACACCACTCGCAGTAGAAGAATCGGTGGCGCTGCTTCCAACTTGAGTTCTCTGTCTTTTGGGTGCCATCGGGATTGAAAAAGAAAGAATAATAGCTTAAGTGTTTAGAGAGAATTTATGTTTGAGAGTTTGTGAATTGGCGGAGAAGATGTATGCAAGTGTATGTATTTATAAGTGGACGGGTGCAAATTTGATAAAGAATAGAAGTGGGAATTGATTATGGGAATCGTGGGAATAATGGAATTGATTAGGAGAGGGAATTATGGGATGTGGAAGAGTAAAAATCGGATTAGAATTGATTTTGGAATTAAAATCCCAATTTTCTCTAATAATACTGCTGTTTTTATATTTTTCTGAACAGGGATCCAGCGCGGTCGCGCGCTAGGATAGCGTGGGCGCGCTCTAACTCTGGAATACCGGGCGGGCGTGCGCTATTACGGCGCGGGCGCGCTTGGTCAAGCGCGCGGCTGCGCCCAACTTCTGTACTTGGCCCTGAATTTTTTTCTTTTTCTGATTTTTTTGTGTTTTTCTCTTTTCTACTGGCTTCATCTTCCTACTAATGTATAACATACTTGGGTTGCCTCTCAAGAAGCGCTTCTTTTACGTCGCTAGCTCGACGTAGAATCTTGTGATCAAGTGGACAATAAAACGGCACTAACCACCTCGCGGTTTGCCGTATCACCATAATAATGCTTCAATCTTTGACCATTTACCTTGAATGCTTGGCCCGAATCATTTTCAAAAATTTCCACC
Source organism: Apium graveolens (assembly GCF_009905375.1). Lineage (NCBI taxonomy): Eukaryota > Viridiplantae > Streptophyta > Magnoliopsida > Apiales > Apiaceae > Apium > Apium graveolens. The sequence continues at coordinate 216,148,063 of NC_133653.1, read as the reverse complement.
GTTTCATGTGGAAACACAGTTTTGATTATGAAGGGCTCTGACCATCTTCAATTCAACTTTACAGGAAAAAGACGGAGACGAGAGTTGAATAAAAGAACTTGTTGCCCTGACACAAATTTCTTGAGCACAAGACCCCGATCGTGCCACCTCTTGACTTTCTCCTTATATATCTTGTTGTTCTCATAAGCTTGAAGTCGAAACTCGTCAAGTTCATTCAATTGAAGCATCCTTTTCTTTCCAGCTGCATCCAAGTCCAGATTCAATTTCTTCAAAGCCCAATATGCTTTATGCTCGAGCTCCACAGGCAAATGACACCCCTTACATAAACCAACTGAAACGGTGACATTCCCAATGAAGTCTTATATGCTGTTCTATACGCCCAAACAGCTTCATCAAGCTTCAAAGACCAATCCTTCCTTGATGGACATACCACTTTTTCCAAAATGCGTTTGATCTCCCTGTTAGATACCTCATCTTGACCATTTGTCTGAGGATGATAAGCCGTAGCAATGCGATGATTCACATTATACCTTTTCATCATGGCAGTAAACTTGCGGTTGTAAAAATGCGACCCTTCGTCACTGATTATGACTCTTGGAGTCCCAAACCTTGTGAATATCAGCTTGTGAAGAAAATTAAGCACCACATTCGCATCGTTCATTGGAAATTCCTTAACTTCAACCCATTTTGATACGTAATCAACCGCCAACAGGATATACTGATTGTTGCAAGACGAGACAAATAACCCCATAAAGTCAATTCCCTAAACATCGAAGACCTCAACCTCGAGAAGCACATTAAGAGGCATCTCATCCTTCTTAGACATATTACCCACCTGTTGACATCGATCACATTTCAAAACAAACTGATGAGTATCGTTAAAAAATGTTGGCCAAAAGAACCCTGCTTGAAGAACACGAGCTGCTGTCTTTTCTCCACCATAATGTCCTCCATAAGCCGTTGAGTGGCAATCTCGATAGATCCCCCCCTCCGTTTCGCTATAAGGAATACATCTCCTGATGATTTGGTCAGCTCCTTGGCGAAAAAGAAACGGCCCATCCCACATATACCACTTCACTTCATGGAGAAACTTCTTCCTTTGAGCATAAGATAAGTCGGGAGGCATGATGTTACTCACAAGGTAGTTCACAATGTCTGTAAACCACGACTCTTCTTCTTGACTCCAAACAGCTGCTCGTCGAGAAAAGACTTATTTATCAAGGTCTTATGCAATGAAGTAGCATTAGAATTCTCTAAACGCGAGAGATGATCAGCAACTTGATTTCCAGTACCTTTTCTATCCTTGATCTCTAATTCAAATTCTTGGAGCAAAAGAACACATCTAATCAATCTAGGCTTTGAGTCCTTCTTCGAGACAAGATATCGAATTGCAGCGTGATCAGTAAAAACTGTCACCTTAGTCCCAAGTAGATAAGATCGAAATTTCTCAAAACCATAGACAATAGCCAAAAGTTCTTTCTCCGTAGTAGTATAATTCAGTTGAGCACCATTGAGGGTCTTACTAGCATAGTAGACCATATGAAATATGTTGTTCTTCCTCTGCCCAAGAACTGCTCTAACTGCATAATCACTTGCATCGCACATCATCTCTAACGGCTCATTCCAATCAGGTGCGGTTATGACAAGTACCGTGATTAAACTCTTCTTCAATGTCTCAAACGCTGCAAGGCACTCGTCATCAAATTTAAAAGGAACATCTTTCTATAACAGACTGCACAAAGGCTTTGAAATTTTCGAGAAATCTTTGATGAAACGCCTGTAGAAACCCGCATGACCAAGAAAACTGTGAATTCCCTTAACATAAATAGGTGGAGGAAGATTCTCAATGACCCTCACCTTGGATTTATCTACCTCAAGACCCTTGTTAGAAACCTTGTGCCCGAGAATAATGCCCTGACGCACCATAAAATGACATTTCTCCCAATTGAGAACCAGATTGGTCTCAACACACCTCTTGAGAACGTATCCTAGATTCTGCAAGCATTCATCAAAAGAATCGCCAAAGACTAAGAAGTCATCCATGAAGACCTCCACATTCTGGCCAATCATGTCGAAAAAGATGGCCATCATACATCTCTGAAATGTTGCTGGTGCACCACACAGACCAAAAGAAATTTGTTTGAAGGCGAAAGTACCAAATGGACAAGTGAAGGTAGTCTTCTCCTGATCTTCTAGGGCGATACAAATCTGATTGTAACCCGAATAGCCATCCAGAAGACAATAATACTCATGACCAGCTAACATGTCAAACATCTGATCAATAAAGGGCAATGGAAAGTGGTCCTTCCTAGTGACTTTGTTCAGCTTCCTATAGTCCATGCAGACTCTCCACCCCGTGACTGTCCGTGTAGGAATAAGTTTATTCTTCTCATTTGCTACCACAGTAATTCTACCTTTCTTTGGCACACATTGAACCGGGCTTACCTATGAACTGTCAGAGATAAGATAGATGATCCCTGCATCTAGCCACTTTAGAATTTCCTTCTTCACTACTTCCTTCATGATTGGACTAAGTCTTATTTGCTGCTCGATTGTAGGCTTGCTACCTTATTCTAGCATAATTTTATGCATGCAGTAAGAAGGGCTGATTCCCTTGATGTATTATCCGGGAAAGTTATGTGAATATTATATGTTAAATGAATAAATATTATGTGTTTATATAAGTTAACATGTTTATTGCCATGATAGTACGTGTTTTAAATGCTACCTGTGTTTCTATGCGGACCAGAAAATTTTTCAATTGATTAATATGTGTTACAACTGCAATTATATGAATCGATCTTTAATTTGGACTCGTATTTAATTATGCCTTTATCAAGGTACCTTTTTATCTCGTTTATGTGCATTTGGATGTATTTTATGCATATTCGGGTTTTTCTGTTAATTTAAGTATCCTTTTGTTTTTCAAAAATAAACGGACAGAGACCCCACCGGGACGGTAAACACCACAAAATCTGTGTTTTTATTTTTATAAAAATTATTCGTATTTCAAATACCCAATATTTTTGCATTTTTGAATTATTCGCCATTTTTTGGGAATTTTAATATAAATTTTGCATTTTATAATTTTTAAAATTATTCCCCGTAATTATTATTTTGGGGCTTAATTATTATATTTATGGGAATAAAAACGCCCTTATTTGATCTTGGGTAATTATTTTACAGTTAATATAAATAGTTGATCAGATTATTTTATTCATTTTTTTATTTTATAAAAATTCAGAAAAATAGATTTATTCAAGAACAAGTTTGGGGGTGTTCTTGGACCCGAGAATCAATCTGCTAATTTTAAGTGATTCTAATTTCCGTTTTCAAAGTTCGAGTAACAGAATTAAAGCTCTCACCGAGCTCTTCGTGTTGATATTAGTCTCTGTACCTGAAGGTAATCGAAGCATAAATTCAATTTTTCGTGTTTATGAACTTGAGTTCGAATTTTTGGGATTTCTGGAGGTTATTGATCAGTTTTGATGCTTTGATTAGCTTCACCATGTTCAGTAGAATCGATTCATATGATTATTATGTTCGTTATATTGTTAGTTTGTCTAATCGAATTTTCAAGTTTAACATCATTTTTATTTTGATTTTTACGAATCATAGAAGCTATGGGTGTTGATAATGATTGTATGTATTTATTATACGCGTTCGTGGCTGTGTTTTGGTATATAAAAGTTATGGTTTGGTTAAGAAACGATTAAGAACGGAATTTTTCCGGAAAGAGCCCGAGCACTCGCCGGTTTTAATGGTGATTGGCCGGAGAAATCAAACCAGAACTGATTCCTTGAATTTTACGGTATAATTGGACTGCTATGTTGCTGTAGGATCGTTTGGCTGGGATTTTGATTCCCGATGAAGCTGTTTCGAGCATGATCGGAGAACTCGCCGGCGTCGGGAAGAGCTGTCGGATTCTGGGTACCTTCCCCAGTTTCCGGTAGGGTTCTTACCTGACCCGGTTTGTTCTTGGTTGACCCGTTTTGTTTTCCTTCCTGACCTGGTTTTAATCTGAAAAGGCCCAAATCCCTTCCCAAAAATATGTTTACACATTTTCTATTTATATTTAATTCAAAAATCAATTTTTGTTTTTAAAAATCATTCCTTTTATTTTTTTTTAAAATCATTTAGTTAATATTTTTTAAATCCTAAAAATCATTTACTTAACTATTTTAAATTCCAAAATTTATTTTCTTTTATTATTTTCAAAAATCGATATTTGTTTTAATTATATATAATTTATTTTAATTAATTATTTATAGATTTAATTAATTAGCTAATTCATTTAATCAATTAATTTTATTTATAAATAGTTAAATAAAATACAATTATTTATAATTAATTCATATAAATCCTAAAAAAATTATTCTTAAGCTTTTAAAAATTATATTTTGGTATTCAAAAATCAATTAATATTATTATTAATTGATTTAATTCTATTTAATTTTTATTTTATTCGTAATAGTTAAACCGTTCGTCCGTTTAATACGACACGAACGCGTATAGACTCAGAAAAATATTACGCTTTCAATGAAAATACTTTTGAGACCTAATTTCTTTTGTATTGTAATGACATTTGATTTATTAGTCCTTTTGAGTCGGTATCTAATCGGTAAACGCTTATATTGACCTGATTTTAATTCTGAACGTACTGAATCCTATGTTTTGACAACCTGACTTATGTGTTACATGAAATATATGATTACATGTTATACAAATACCATGATTACGTGTTACATGATATGCATGCTATCTGTTTACAGTTTTAAAATACCATGATTAGTTATAAAGGATCGGGTAGAGGTCAAGACGTATAGTACGTCGATTGAGTTTGGTTCTGTGAGTCAAGATAGTCCTTTTGTTTATCGAATCAAGTAGCAAGGAGTGCAATCAAGTGTTAGACGGAGATAGTAGCCAGCAGCTGTAAGCAGAGTTATAGTAAGAGGTTTTCGAGCATACCAGGAAAGCACCCCTAAGTTCACTTATCATTCAAGTGACGTTTATTTCGAATCTTATTATGCAAGTATTTATATCTTCAATTATCATTCAAGTGATATTGACTCTGAACTTTATTCTTTCAATTTCCATACTATTCTAAGTTTAGAATAGTTAAACGTTTTATATTTCACTATAAATTACTCTATACAGTGGAACATTGAATTGAGATTAGCGAATAACTAATTATTCTAGTTATTTCGCCATCGATTGTTGAGATAGCTCTGGACCATGAGAAATGGGGAGTTATATTTTTAAGGATGTCGTTTGATTCGACTCCTTTGATCAAAATGTTTTATGGATTGGATGAATGCGTAAGTGACCGGGACGGACGTTCCAGCGGAGGGCTATTTCTATGTGTTATATGAAATATTATGACACAATTTATGCCACAGGCAAATATATTGCCTTTTTATTTGAGTACTCATATTTTGGGGACATGTTTCTATGTATTATGACCTTGTGCTATCACACGGGTTGATCAGCATGTGATAGTACGTCTGTCGGAGTTAGATTCCAATCTAAAAAAAATTATTGCTTATTGCTGATACCTTGTGAATATTTTATTATTGATCAAATATCACTGATTTTATCCTGTTGTTCAATTATTATCAAGATGTGGTTTATCATTTCAAGCACACTTTATACTGCTTGCTGAGCATTTCTTTCGCTCATACTTGTTTATCAACCTAATCTTTCAGCTAAGCCAGAGCAGGCTTGAGTTCCAGGTTTGACCCGAAGTCGAGTGCTTGTAGATAGTTTGGTGTGTTTTCCAGGTAGATTGTTTTGGGACGCTTGAATAGTCTAGAGGTTTGTAATAAAATTTGAATAATCTGTAAAACTAATTAGACTTATGGTTTGTAATAATAGTTGGTTTGTATTAGTGTCTGTTTCATACTATAACCTGTGATCGATCCAGTTGCATGCAAGGGGTCATATTTATTATATTATTCCGCTGTGATTATTTTATTATGGTTTATTGGCTAGTGACCCCCAGATCTAGACCCCGGGTTTGTAAGGTGTCACAGGTTGGTATCAGAGTTACAGGTTATGGTCACTGAAACAGGCTTAGGATTGTCATACGTGAGTCATAGGAAGAGCATATAAGATAGGTGCGTGTAGTTTAGTTCTGATAGGGTTAAATTTAGGTTATTGGGTTGGGTTATAGTTAAGTTGTTCAGGTTCCCTGTTTCGTGTTTAGCTCGTGGAGTTTATGCCATTTCTTTGCTATTTTGTTGGTTTTGAGGATGGTAAGAAGTGTTGAAAAAGAGGTTGGAAGGTTGTGTTGCAACCCTATCCACCGTTTGTTGGTTTATTTGAGATTTTGAGCAAGGGTTTAAAAGCTTTGGATAATTCTTCATCGATTTTCTTTATGTTATTATTCTCGAGATAATAAGCAGGATTATGTGATAATCATGTCACTTGTGTTAATATGGTAGGAAGTTTATGATATTTTGAGAAAAGATAATGCTTGAGAATTTTGATATGCTTAAGAATTGCTACATATTTGACACAATGCTTGACATATTATTATATATATTACTTGTTTTCTTATCAGAATAATGGAACCAAAGAGAAGGAATAATTCAGGAGAGGATCATACCGAGAGTCGGACGAATCCAACGATTGTCCAGATGATAGGACTGATGCAGCAACAGATGTTATATCTTACGCAGCAGCAACAACAGCAGCAACAGCAACAGAAGCAGCAAGCAACAACACCACCTGCAGTGACTTTTAAGTAGTTTCAAGCTGTGAAACCACCTGAGTTCAAGGGAAGTGCTGATCCCGTGGAAGCCAATGCATGGCTCAAGGAGATGGAAAAGGCTTTTGAATAAGTCGGAGCAAGAACTGAACAGAAGACCAAGTTTGCAAGCTACTTTCTGAAGGGCGAGGCGAACTATTGGTGGGAATCCACGCGAGTATTGGAAGGAGGTGAGTTTATAACTTGGGAAAGGGTTACATAGCTATTCCTAGAGAAGTATTTCCCGAGGTACATGAAGAACCAAATGGAGATCAAGTTCTTGAACCTGACCCAGGGTGATCTTAATGTCGCTGAGTACGAGGCTAAGTTTACGAAATTAGCGAGGTTCGTGCCAGATCAGGTTGACATAGATGAAAAGAAAGCTAGAAGATTTTGAAAGGCATATGTCATAGCCTATTTATTTATTCGAGGATTTAACTCAACTCAAATAAAAATGTAACAAGTAAATAATGGATCTACCGTCAAAAAGATCTCTCAAAGTAACATCTGTCAAAGGATTCAGAAACAATGTTCATCTACAGACTTGAGGAATTAATTCACTGGAAGAAGTTCAAGAAATTGATCAAGCCTCAATGATATAAATCAAGATTGTGGATTTAATCAAGTGTCAGAGATCTTGTCAGGGTATCAGATTATTACAAGGATTTAATCTGAAGAAAATCAAGTTATCAAAGTCAAGACATGAAGAAACGTCACGGAAGTTAGTCACTCATGAACCAGACAGTACATCGAGTGTCATCATTGAAGTGGTGGAATTGATTCATAATTTTCAATGATTTTCAGAAGAATGGTTGTTGTTCAAGACTAGTATTAATTCTCTATTAATTAATTAAGTCATATAATTTAATTAAGAAAATAAATTATATCTATAAAGATTAATTTATTTATTAATTGAATTAATTGATTAATTAATTCTGAATTAATATTCTGAATTTTCAGAATTGATTTTGAATTTATATTCAATATTAATTCAGCATGACAATCAATTGAACCAGTATGACAATCAATTGTCATACCGAAAGTCATACTAGTTCAAATGGATTGTCATACCGAAAGTTCTACCAGCTATGGGATTGTCTTGCTAGTTCAACAGATTGTCATGTCGATTGTCTTGCTAGTTCAATAGATTGTCTCACCGATTGTCATGCCAGTTCAAGCAATTGTCATACCGATTGTCTTGCTAATTCAATCAGATTGTCTCACCGAAAGTCATGCCAATTCTCAGATAGTCATGCTAGTTCAATTGATTCTGTTGAGTGAATTATAAAAGACAAGCAGCAGAAGACATTCATTACACTTTAACCACTCAAGAACATAACAGCAGCAGCCGCACAAATATTTCATCTCTCAACTGCAATTCAAGATCATTGATTTTCTAGCAATTAAAGTAAAATTTAAACCATTAGAAATCATTCTCTTATTCTTGTGTAACTATCTAGCGGATCAAAATCCCTAGAACTTAATCTCAAATTGCTTCTAGCATTTGATCCTTTTTATTGCAAAAATAGAAAAAGTTCATGTCGAATTTATTCTAGATTTGTAATAATTTATTTGAGATTAATCCCTTGTAAACGATACCGTTGTTGTAACACCTTTCAAGTTTAATAATAGTTTTATTTAACTTAAATTTTGTTTCACTTTTTTATTTCGTATTAAATTCGATTAAACGGTATAGTTTATATTCAACCCCCTTCTACAAACATATTGGGACCTAACAATTGGCATCATAGCCTTCTAATTAATGAACAAATCAAGATCCTAGACTTTTATGATTTTTCAACTCCTTGAATTTTTATTTCTTCAAAAATTCATAATGACTTCACGAAAAGTTGGAACCGTTAAAATTCCACTGTTTGATAAAGAAAATTATATTATGTGGAAGAAGAAGATGCTCTTGTTTTTACAAGTTGCAAATCCCAAATATCTGGACGTGTTAAAGAAGGGTTCAAAAATCCGATGGTTAATGAACCAGAGGTTATAGAAGATAATGTTGTAATTACCAAAGCTAGAACCTATGCAAAAGAGCCTGAGGATTTTACTCCTGCTGAAAAAGAAGAAGCCTCCTTGGATGCCAGGATTCAATTAATTTTAGTTGATTCCCTTGATTCCTTGATGAACAGACATATGATGAACTGTAAAAATTCCAAACACATCTGCAAAACTATTAAGGTGATTAATGAAGGCACAGAGGAAGTTAGGGAGAACAAGTTAGAGGTCCTAACCTCTGAGTATGAACATTTTAAATCCAATCTAAGAGAAGGAATTACTGAAGTGTTTGAGAGGTACAATGCATTGATCAACAACCTGAACATAAATGGAAAATATTATTCAATCAGGGAGGTCAACAAAAAGTTCTTTTTAATACTGCCAACTCATCTTGAACATAGAATCACTGCCATAAGAGAAGCGAGAGATCTGAGTGAGATTTCTTTGGAAAGGCTCTATGGTGTGTTAAAAACCTATGAGTTGGAGCAGATTCAGCAGAAGGAAGTCTACAGGAAAGGTAGAGTGGTCAGCACGTCTACTGCTCTAGTAGCTGAAGGTCAATAACAACAACAACAATCTCAACAGTCAAAGAGAATGGTACAGTCTTCCAAGGCTGAGGAAAATATGATAGTAGCAGAATATGATACTCCTACTACAAATCAATCCGGTGATGATTTTTACTCTTTGAAAGAGCTGGAGCAATTGGAAGATGAGTTAATGGCCCAGATTGTCAAGAGATTCTCCAATGTCAGATCCAAGAGAAATCCCAAGTTCAAGTACAAGTCCAACTATAACAGATTCCAGAAAGGTGGATCTTCATCCTCTAACACCAGCAGTGGTGGATACAAAACAGGGATGGTTTATCGGAGCACCATTCGATGCTTTAACTACAATGAGTTGGGACACTTTGCCACAGAATGCAGGAAGCCAAAGCAAGTAAGGAAGAACTCTTATGATTCAAATCAGAAGAGTAACTCTGAAAGGGCTTATCTGGCAAAGGGAAGAAGCTGGGATGATACTGATAGTGAAGATGAAGAAGATGGAAATCTTGCTCTTATGGCTATTGATGGAAATACTTCATCATCAAGAAAAGAGGTAAAATTTACTGATGCTGAATTAGTTTATCATCTAGGAGGTTCTTTAGATTGTGGTCATCGTGATAATGAAATGTTAATTCAACAGATCAAAGACCTTGAGAAAGAGGTCAATAAATTAAGACTTGTGCACATTAATAAAAAAAAATTAAAAGAACAAGTATTTTTCTAGAGAATAGAGTTAACTGTTATAGACAACTTGAAACTATTCTCAAAGACAAGATCACCGGTCTTGAGACTAAGGTTAAAGCTTAATTTAATTCTTGTTCGAAGGCTTAAGAGTTCTACAATGTAACGCCCCCAAATCCGGGGTCAGGAATCTGGGTCGTCACGTCATCCTTCACTCATGTGTAACCTGTTATTGATTTAGTAATCCAACAGACCCCAATCTCATACTCACACACACAAGTTATAGCCTTAGAAACGATGTACAAATTGTAATCTTCTTTTATTACACTCAAATGTACTTTATAGGATCTCAAAAAATTATTCATAACCTCTATATAAAGTTACAATAATTATGACTGATATCTTATACCTATCTGACACTCTGGCAAACCTGAGACAAGGGTGCCAGGGATTCTCCCCATGACTGCAAGCGACTAAGCCCCACACCGGCATACTGGTTATCTGTTGTGTTGTGTCATTTAAAAGAAAGCAAGAGTGAGCTATAATGCCCAACATAATAATGTACAGTATGAAAATGACTGTACGATAAACTCACGTAAAACATCATATTTGATAGTTACGTTTTATTCGAAAATAGTTTTCCTTGGTGATACACACCTTTTATGAAAATAATCCTTTAGTGGATTTTATTATCCTGCGAATACCTTAATAGTAAACCCAGTACCTAGGCTTGGTTTACAGTATTGCATCACAATTCTAATTAGAAGAATATGACATTTGTTGGAGCCACCGTATACGATGATCAGTCATAATACGATAATAGTAACCTTTTCTACTAGTAGAAGGACGGCACCTTCGTATCCCGGTTATCACCCTTGCCACATTCGGGCTACGTGTCCCATTTTCGGGTATACACATACTTCACAAGTTCCTGCGTACACTGAGTACCTTCACCTGCGGTACCTTTGGTAGTCCATCTAGCACACATAGTACCAGAGTCTACCCCTCCCTTGTCCTTTAAAAGAATTATATCAATCTCGAGAACTCGAACCACATCGAAGTTCCCCAAGCGTTTTGCTTTTTGATAGAAACAACTTATCTCTCTAAGATATAAGTATATATGTATATACGTACTTCCGAGAATTTCGGAGGAAGTACTAAGGATGTGAGTTGACCGTTGTCAACAGATAATTAATAAGGGGGAAAAGTTTCTCCTTGAAACTATATTCAACATATTAAATAAGTCGGGATAATATTCACCGACGATCTGAAATTATTCGAATGATATTCTGAAATCAGAAAGTATATTTTAAATCATGATCTATGATTTTTAAATCAATAATAAACACTTTAAGAATAATAATTAATTAAATGTTAATCGATAAATAATTAGACCTTGAATGAGTTTACTCTCTAAAAGAGTATTTAAAATTATATTTCTCAACTAGTTTATGTTTACGCAATTAATAATCTTTAATGATTAATCAGGTTTGAAATAAATAATTATTGGGGTATACTACTCCCATGATAAAAGAATAAGTACATAGTATTTATTATTCGAATCAATAAAATATAGTTGAGGGAATATGATCGTTGGGAAATCGTTTTAATAAAAGTTCGAGGTGTTTTAATGTTTCGTAAGTGGACGTTGAGTCCCTTTTTAAAACGTACTACTATGGACTTATAATCGTCCAAAACATCTCCGGGATGATTTCGGGTTTATACTTTATAAAACAAAATAGACCGACTCTCGGTCTTATGACTTATACATCACGCTCTACTGTAGCGTTAATATTCTTAATTAAAACACCTCCGGAATACTTCCGGGTTTTCATCAATTTTTACTAACCGATCCTCGGTCTAAAATATATACACGCCATGCTACTCGCTAGCGTCAACATTATCAATTATAAACTCCTCCGGAATACCTCCAGATTTTTATAAGCTTACACTGACCGACTCTCGGTCAAAATATAACATTTCGAACTCGGTATGAACATATACATGAAAATATCAACAATTGAGTAATGTAATACGTCTCAAACTTCGTAAAATAGTTAAAGCAATCTCATGCATATATCACAGTTTTGTAAAATATTCACAACACAACAGTTCTTAGAAGGTAGGGTTTGAAAACTTGCCTGGGTATCTCGAGGTGGAGGATGCTCTAGGTTCCGCTCGGAAATCTATAGCCATAAACACAATTCATTCCGTTAGGTCCCGTTCGAATTTACGGCGACTCACACTCATTAGCTACTTATAATGCACCCTCTTAACTTATACTACCCTTATTAGTCCTTTAGTACTTATTCACATCATGGTTGCTTCATTTTTCTAAGTATCTTAGGTTCATTCTCTTTATCGTCGTCGGCTTCGCTTATGGATTCTACGGTTTCTAATCGCGCGGTCTCGACTCCGATATTTTTATAAAATTGAGAAATCATTATTTTCACTTGAAAGTTTTTACGGGAGTTAGGAAACTCAATATTTACTCTATGTAAAAATTTCATAATTTATGAATACTTTTAAGTCGATCCTTTATATTTTCAAAGTTCGTGATTTGTAGCAGTTTTTGTCGCGTAAATCACTTTTACTAAAATGGTCATAACTTTTGATCCGTAAATCGGAATCAAGCGATTCAAGAGCCTAAACGATCCTTATAACATTGTCTATCCTAAAAAAGGTTATGTTTCAAGAAACTAAAGTTTAAAATTCGGGAATTTCTGCAGAAACTTAAAGTTACGATTTGGTAGTTTTAACGAAGTTACGTTTACGATCGGGGTTTCGTTTACGCCCAACCACCAACAATCATCATTTCATCATCAACAAACAAACTCCTATCAAGAAAATAATGTTCTTGAGGCAACAACAATCAACCTTAAATCTACTTAACTTAAACTTCAAGATCTCCACAATACCACTTCTTAAACTAAGTTTTCTACCACATACTAAATGGATTTTAAAAAATGAATCTTGAATAAGGTTGGGCCAAAGATTTTTACCTTTATTGTAAGCTTGTGATGTGTTCTTGAGGATGGTGGAGGCTTGGAAGTGCTTGGTATGATTTTTGGAACCTAAAACCACCATTGAAATCAAGAAACCAAAGAGAGGTTACTATTCATACTATTCATTAGTGAGTTTCTTGAATTTATTCCACCCATCAAACCTTGATAAAAGAGATGAAAGAATTTTCTTACCTTAGTTTAATTTCTAGGAAGCTTGAGGATTAATGGGATGATTTTACCATGGCTAGAACTTGAGATTTTGAATTGGATTTCCCCTTCTTTTGCATTAGGGTCGAATGGAAGCATCAAGGGGGGTATTTATACTCCTCTTGGTTTCTTAGCTTGGTTTATTTGCTAGGTAACTTCTAGGAAGATGGGTAGATATCTTGAAATTGATTTTATTCTCCTAGTATAGCATTCTAGGTTGATTCTTGGTTGTAAATCTTATGGACAAATCCTAATAGCTTGCTAGCTTACAAGCTAAATTACTTGGTTAGCTTCCTTAGCACACTATTTTGCTAGCTAGCTTGTTTATCCTATGGTTAGCTCACTATTTGATGAAGTAACCATGGTTACTTCCTTACCATGGTTTAGTTAGTGTGTTACGTTTATTTAATCGTTTACGCGTACGCTCGGTTACTTAAACATTTTCGTAATACTTACTCGTAAATGGTTCGTGACGTAATTCCTTTCGTATTTATTCCTTGTATTTTTAAATATCATACTTGAATATAAATCCGTAGGGTTTTAATCTCGTAATTATATTGTGATTCCCGTAATCCTCGATGAGTCGTAAATACGGTCATTTTTCAAAGTTCATTTTCTTCGATAACTAATAGCGTTTACATACACTCATTTGGTATAATCGTAATATCAACTCCGAAACTTATTTTCTCATGCACTACATAGTGTGGGCTCAAAAGTTTTTTTTCCCATCCGTCAGGGTTACTATTCATTAAACGGTTTACAAGGTCTCAAAAATTCAAGTTATTATATTACCATTCATAAAGGTCTTTTACCGATGTGAAAAATTTGGGTTCTTACAGTCTTCCCCCCTTAAAAGGATTCCGTCCCGAAATCAGTTCAGAAACAGGTAGGGATATGCTTCTCGCATGACAACCTCGAGTTCTCACGTTGACCTTGCAGTATTTGATCTCTTCATAAGATTTCCACTCATCCATCCAATATATTTTCGGGTACTCGTCCTTGTAGTCTTATGACCTCTACATGTTACTCAACATACGCTAAGTCTGGCTACGAGTTTATTAGCTCATTTTCAATCATATGTTTGGTTTTGACGGGTAAATTTCCTAACCTTGATTCGTGGTACTCGTTATAAACTTGGTGACCGTTTGATGATGGTGCTAATTTGTAAGTCAACTTTCTTTGTCCTTTAAATCTTTAATTGGTCCAATAAATCTTGGGTTCAACATTTCTTTCCCTTTCGAATCTCGTCACTCCCTCCTCGGGAGGTACTTTCAACAATACTTGGTCCGCTACTTCGTACTTTCTGTCTTTATAGTTCTAGTCCGCATATCTCTATTGTTCATCCTGGGCTGCCACTAGCCGGGTTCTGATAAGTTTTAGGAATTCCTTTGGTCTGTTGACTCAACTACAGTGCAGTGCCCTCCACTTATCAATTTCTTCCCAACCTAAGAAAGAACTATTCTTTCTTCCGTACAATCTTTGTAGCCGTTCCAATGCACGCATGATAACTCGTTATTGTCGGTAATTCGATTAACGTCAACTGGCCACTTCATTTCCCTTAAAAACTGATAATATGGACGATTATCGCATCTTCTAGTGTTTGGAATCATCCTTCAACTTATTCGTTTCTCCCTACATCGCTTCTACTAGTGCTAGAGTTTCATTCCTTAACATTTTCCCATTTTGGGCGCATCATCTCTGTCGATTATTCTATGTAAGAAGTTCTTGTCGCATTTCTACACGCTCGTCTCCTGCTAACCGCTTAGCGCCAATTTTAATATTTCTTCCCGTAGTAACGTAAAGCACGTCATCGTCCTGTTGCCATCTTGAAGGAAGCACCATTTCATACGCAATTTATTGACATGTTTTAGGATCGTGCAACGTTCAGCTTCCGTCATCGGTCGGACTTCTTAATCATTCCCCGTATAATATCTACAGTACTACGACACTTTCTGGGTCGTACTCGTTATTCTCGTTAACACCTTAGACGTATTCACGTTTATTGGTACCTGCTACTAGTGGCCTTTATAGGGCGTGTACGATCTTCTTTGCCTTCTATCAGCTATGACAATGACATCCTTCATTCTTTCACGTTGCCCTTCGTAAGGGATATCGACGACTATTTTTCGTATGCTAGCGTGGTAAGTACATCTACACGAATTATCCGTCAATAATATGCGATTCCCCAAACCGTTCCAAATAAAAGGGAAGCCGCTAGTTGTATTTTCAATGGTCAAGATAGTCCTCTCATTCTACTTGTCGATTTGAGAACTCTAAGTCATTCCTCTGTCCGTTCTTTTTCACAAAATATCTTGGGAAATAGTTCCGTTGTGAAATTAAATCTTGGGTTCTTGTGCGGCACAGTCGTCACGGGGTCTCTCTATCCCAATTATCTCTTCTGCGTTCATAAAAATTTTATAGAGTGGACATCTATCGTTTGTATAATAAAGTAAGTGGTCTTATTTAATCTATCACCCAAAATCCTCATTTAACATGATGGCTAACTTGGTTCTTGATAATCCTCCTTCAAAATTTATTATAATTAACTCTTACTCCTATTTGGGTCATCTACAAGTCGAAATCGCCAAAATTTTAACCCTCGCCTTTCCGGTTTCATTTTCCAACTATGTCGATTACTTACTTACCTACTCGATGACATCCCTTTTCATATTATATCACGACTAATATCCATTTACATTTTTAGACATCTTCAAGTCTTCTTGTTAAGTAATAAAGCGTTCTTTTCATGGGATCCTTTTCATCAGTTATTCTGAGGTTTGTCATCCTCAATATATCTTTTCCTACTTAAAGTGTCGGCCACCATATTGGCCTTTTCTTGATGATAATATATTTTTTAATCATGGCCTTTGATCAATTTGACTATAGCCTCTATCTCGTGTTCAGTGTAAAAAAAATTCCAAAATTTTCTCATAAGTAAACTCCTTGTCCCTTTCAGTCCGAACCTTATCGCAATTATTCTAGATTATTATTAGGAAGCCTTATGTCATGGTCCTTAAGCTGCGTAGACATATCATTAGACTTCACGCAATATCCTATTTTTATTGTCGAGTAATTCTAGTACGGGATTGCTACTAACCTTGCCTTCAATTCTTGAAAATCTTATTCCTCAAATTCATACATGTTTGGTTTTCCCCGAATCTATTAGCACCTCTCTCGATAATGTTTCATAGAAGTGTACCTCACTAATCACGTCGTATCCCTATTTTCGTTCTATAACCATCTTAAAGATACTTATGATAATAACTAAACACAGTGTTCTTCTTTTTTAAAACAACTTACCCCTCACGATGCTCCGATTGTACCATCATAGCACTGAGCTTTCAGTCTCATATTACAACAATTGGTTCTCAACTATACCTCTCTTTATTGGGAAGGAAATTAGCCTTTGAAAAAGATTTTCACGATATCAATGAAATTTAGACAGTCTTTACAAGGTTTCAAAATCTAACATATGAACAAATAATGAGCCCTGAATAAAAGAGTCGCAACACTCAGAAGTTTTATAACTTGGAAGGAAATATATAACAAGGATTATCCTTCCATGTCCTTAGAATTTTATATTGTGATTATTATGGAGAATATCCATTGAAAGCAATGATTGTTGAATAATAAAATCATACGAATGATATTTGTATGATTTTCCCATTGAAAGAATACTTTTCTTCTCGAAAAATGAAAGAAATATCGAATAACATCCTCAACCAAAGGTTAACCATTGAGGTCTCAAAGAGGTGCTATTTTGAAAGAAGGAATTCGATCCAAAATAAGGAAGTATATTGTTCTTCAATCACTTTGAAATTTTAATTGGATATTCGTTATACAACGAAAGAATAAAATATTTCATGAACAAAATATTTCATAAAACTAAATGTGAATTCTCGTTTGAGTGGGCAACCTAGTTAGGTCTCAATTAAATCATTCTTTGAAAATTTCATTAACAATTAAATCTGGCATATATAATGCACTATGGAATAATCAAAATTTTATTGGAATTGGAACTAGCAAAATAATAACTAGTCCATATCAAGCAATATTATCAACCGGCTACGAAAGTGGCCAGCACCAGTGGTTTGGCCTATAGCAACTAGCTAGGATGATTAACTAGGCTTTTATTGTATTAATTAAAATTTTGACTAGTTAGGACAATTAACTAGTCATTCATGAGAACATATGCAACTAGGCATATTTCAGTTTGTTTGTAAAAATCTCAACATCGTAACCATTGAAGAAATTGTGACTACCTGGATGATGATGTTAAAATAAAGCATTTTTAAATTTGGGCCGAGAAAGAAAATTATAACTCTGAATCGAGTGGTCTTGGCATCGGAAAATCGATAGCCTCTTATCAAATATTTCTTGCCAATAAAAGGGTATACTCAGAGGTGTCCTCGTTCACATACTTTATTAGATTCTCAAATAGGATTTTAATTCGGAATACCAATATCAAATTGATACCCTTACTATGATTTCAAAGTTCGGTATACGATTTTATCCCGATTAGAAGAAAATGATTCCCGAGGAATCTATGGGTATTAGATCATCCCTGTCTTTAACAACTTGTTAGATATTTATAATCTCGACTGAGAAGAGTAAGTATGAAAGAAGATTCAAAGGAAGATACTCATTATGAATATTCACCGATGAATTTGAGGGAAAATTTAATAAAAATTCTATTGGATTATTGAAATGAAGTATAAATATCTCTGAGTTGAACAAGAAGATCATAATCTATGAATGAAAGTTCATGGATTTAACTAAAAGAATTGAACAAGTCCTGATACGGAGAAAGACTATTCAATATGGTCACATCAGAAGTTCAAAGTAGGGAACGAAAAGGATTGCCTGATATGACTTATCAAGGCGATACGAATGATCAACAATTTGGTGGGAGTAACATGACATTGAGTAGGTGCCAAAATATTTCACTGATTATCCTAACTCTCTTTATTATCCTCCTGAGGATGATACCACCTCTTCGTCTTTGTAATTCCATGTTTCAATAGTTTCTCTTTCAACATCATTTTAAAATCGCTTACTAACTTGACTTTCGCACGTATATCTGTCATTCCAGTGTTTTACCTCGAAGACCTTACTCAGAAATATTCCAAAAACATCTCTTAAGCCGATAGTTTCCTGCTACACGCATCCGTTACTAACTATAAGTGGCCAGTTCCCCATGGGAACAGATCAAAGGGATCTCTTAGGGATCTCAATGTAGTCCATAAGTTCAGTGGCATGTGTGTGTAATTGAACATACATTACCGAATATATTAGAGGTCTACGTGTATATATACGTTGCCTCTGACATCATTTCTATCAAAGAATTCCGCTCTAGACTCTCTGGTCTATCCTTTTAAAAGGTTCTAAGATCAAACCATCGCTCGTTATAATCTTATGCCATTTAATTATGGACATGCTATCAATTCTCAATGCTCTCGATTTCTGAGTTAAACCATCATAACCTTACATGTTAAGTGCACTAATAATATCACATAGTGTACTCGTCCTATGATGACATTCTTATATTACATTCAAATATTCCGTAATAGAATTAGAATCCTCAAGGGTATATTGGACACTATCTCTGGTGAGTTTGTGATTAATACGGCATTCCCATCCTCCTTGGTAAAATGACACTGTCAACTAGTTTGGGCCAATAACCTCAACTGTATGCTAATAATTAGACTTCATGATCCTCACATATGATGCTCCCTTCATGGGCAACCTATAAAGAACTACGAGTATCAAGGCTCGTGTTATCAAAATTTACATATTGTGTTGGTAATATCGTCTTTTCCCCAAATGCTCCGGAGACTCAGCTCCAAGTTCTACATCCACATCCTTGCCAAATCAAATATGATTCAAATTTTTTCTCCTCCTCATTCTGATAATCTCCAATGGTCCTATTAGTCATACTTTAATACCTCAAATACACACTTATCCTCACCTACCCATTGGGCTACATCCGGTAGTCCAATGATGAACTATATATGAGCTCTCACGAAATCTCGCATCTAGGCAGACTCCTCACACTCTCGTTTCTGAGTACTATAACTTAATGCTCTGATACCATTTCTGTAACGCCCCCAAATCCGGGGTCAGGAATCTGGGTCGTCACGCCATCCTTCACTCATGTGTAACCTGTTATAGATTCAATAATCCAACAGACCCCAATCTCATACTCACACACACAAGTTATAGCCTTAGAAACGATGTACAAAATGTAGTCTTCTTTTATTACACTCAAATTTACTTTACATGATCTCAAACAATTATTCATAACCTCTACACGAAGTTACAATAATTACGGCTGATATCTTATACCTATCTGACACTCTGGCACACCTGAGACAAGGCTGCCAGGGATTCTCCCCATGACTGCAAGCGACTAAGTCCCACACCGGCATACTGGTTATTTGTTGTGTTGTGTCATTTAAAAAAAAGCAAGAGTGAGCTATAATGCCCAACATAATAATGTACAGTATGAAAATGACTGTATGATAAACTCACGTAAAACATCATATTTGATAGTTACATTTTATTCGAAAATAGTTTTCCTTGGTGATACACACCTTTTACGAAAATAATCCTTTAGTGGATTTTATTATCCTGCGAATACCTTAATAGTAAACCCAGCACCTAGACTTGGGTTACGGTATTGCATCATAATTCCAATTGGAAGAATAGGAAATTCGTTGGAGCCACCGTATACGATGATCAGTCGTAATACGATAATAGTAACCTTTTCTACTAGTAGAAGGATGACACATTCGTATCTCGGTTATCACCCTTGCCGCATTCGGGCTACCTGTCCCATTTTCGGGTATACACATACTTCACAAGTTCCTGAGTACACTGAGTACCCTGCGGTACCTTTGGTAGTCCATCTAGCACACATAGTACCAGAGTCTACCCCTCCCTTGTCCTTTAAAAGAATTCTATCAATCTCGAGAACTCGAACCACATCGAAGTTCCCCAAGCGTTTTGCTTGTTGATAGAAACAACTTATCTCTCTAAGATATACGTGTATATATGTATATACGTACTTCACAGAAATTCGGAGGAAGTACTAAGGATGTGAGTTGACCGTTGTCAACATATAATTAATAAGGGGGAAATGTTTCTCCTTGAAACTATATTCAACATATTAAATAAGTCGGGATAATATTCACCGACGATCTGAAATTATTCGAATGATATTCTGAAATCAGAAAGTATATTTTAAATCAGGATCTATGATTTTTAAATCAATAATAAACCCTTTAAAAATAATAATTAATTAAATGTTAATCGATAAATAATTAGACCTCGAATGAGTTTACTCTCTAAAAGAGTATTTAAAATAATATTTCTCAACTAGTTTATGTCTACGTAATTAATAATCTTTAATGATTAATCAGGTTTGAAATAAATAATTGTTGGGGTATACTACTCCCATGATAAAAGAATAAGTACATAGTATTTATTATTCGAATCAATAAAATATAGTTGAGGGAATATGATCGTTAGGAATTCGTTTTAATAAAAGTTCGAGGTGTTTTAATGTTTCGTAAGTGGACGTTGAGTCCCTTTTTAAAACGTACTACTATGGACTTATAATCATCCAAAACATCTCCGGGATGATTCTCGGGTTTATACTTTATAAAACAAAACTGACCGACTCTCGGTCTTACGACTTATACATCACGCTCTACTGTAGCGTTAATATTCTTAATTAAAACACCTATGGAATACTTCCGGGTTTTCATCAATTTTTACTGACCGATCCTCGGTCTAAAATATATACACACCACGCTACTCGCTAGTGTCAACATTCTCAATTATAAACTCCTCTGGAATACCTCCAGGTTTTTATAAGCTTACACCGACCGACTCTCGGTCTAAATATAACATTTCGAACTCGGTATGAACATATACTTGAAAATATCAACAATTGAGTAATGTAATACGTCTCAAACTTCGTAAAACAGTTTAAAGCAATCTCATGCATATATCACAGTTTTGTAAAATATTCACAACACAACAGTTCTTAGAAGGTATGATTTGAAAACTTGCCTGGGTATCTCGAGGTGGAGGATGCTCTAGGTTCCGCTCGGAAATCTATAGCCATAAACACAATTCATTTCGTTAGGTCCCGTTCTAATTTACGGCGAATCGCACTCATGCGCTACTTATAATGCACCCTCTTAACTTATACTACCCTTATTATTCCTTTAGTCCTTATTCACATCATGGTTACTTCATTTTTATAAGTATCTTAGGTTCATTCTCTTTATCGTCGTCGGCTCCGCTTATGGATTCTACGGTTTCTAATCGCGCGGTCTCGGCTCCTATATTTTTATAAAATTGAGAAATAATTATTTTCACTTGAAATTTTTATGGCAGTTAGGAAACTCAATACGTTACTCTCTGTAAAAATTTCATAATTTATGAATACTTTTAAGTTGATCCTTTATATTTTCAAAGTTCGTGATTTGTAGCAGTTTTTGTTGCGTAAATCACTTTTACTAAAACGGTCATAACTTTTGATCCGTAAATCGGAATCAAGAAATTCAAGCGCTTAAACGATACTTATAACATTTTATATCCTAAACAAATGTTATTTTTCAATAAACTACAGTTTACAACTTCGGGACTTTCTGCAGAAACTTAAAGTTACGATTTGTGGGGTTTAACGAAGTTACTTTTACGATCGGGGTTTCGTTTACGCCCTAACTCTTAACACAACCACCAACAATCATCATTTCATCATCAACACACAAACTCCTGTCAAGAACATCATGTTCTTGAGGCAACAACAATCAACCTTAAATCTACTTAACTTAAACTTCAAGATCTCCACAATACCACTTCTTAAACTAAGTTTTCTACCACATACTAAATGGATTTTAAAAAATGAATCTTAAATAAGGTTAGGCCAAAGACTTTTACCTTTATTGAAAGCTTGAGATGTGTTCTTGAGGATGGTGGAGGATTGGAAGTGCTTGGTATGATTTTCGGAACCTAAACCACCATTGAAATCAAGAAACCAAAGAGAGGTTACTATTCATTCTATTCACTAGTGAGTTTCTTGAATTTATTCCACCCATCAAACCTTGATAAAAAGAGATGAAAGAATTTTCTTACCTTAGTTTAATATCTAGGAAGCTTGAGGATTAATGGGATGGTTTTACCATGGCTAGAACTTGAGATTTTGAATTGGATTTCCCCTTCTTTTGCATTAGGGCCGAATGGAAGCATCAATGGGGGTATTTATACCCCTCTTGGTTGCTTAGCTTGGTTGATTAAATAGGTAACTTCTAGTAAGATGGGTTGATATCTTGCAATTGATTTTATTCTCCTAGTATAGCATTCTAGGTTGATTCTTGGTTGCAAATCTTAGGGATAAATCTTAATAGCTTGCTAGGTTACAAGCTAAACTACTTGGTTAGCTTCCTTAGCACACTATTTTGCTAGCTAGCTTGTTCATCCTATGGTTAGCTCACTATTTGATGAAGTAACCATGGTTAATTCCTTACCATGTTTTAGTTAGTGCGTTACGTTTATTTAATCGTTTACGCGTTCGCTCGGTTACTTAAACATTTTCGTAATATTTACTCGTAAATGGTTCGCGACGTAATTCCTTTCATATTTATTCCTTGTATTTTTCATTATCATACTTGAATATAAATCCGTAGGGTTTTAATCTCGTAATTATATTGTGATTCCCGTAATCCTCGATGAGTCGTAAATACGGCCGTTTTTCAAAGTTCATTTTCTTCGAAAACTAACAGCGTTTACATACACTCATTTGGTACGCATAATCGTAATATCAACTCCGAAACTTATTTTCTCATGCACTACATAGTATGGGCTCAAAAGTTTTTTCCCCATCCGTCAGGGTTACTATTAATTAAACATTTTACAAGGTCTCAAAAATTCAAGTTATTATATTACCATTCATAAAGGTCTTTTACCGATGTCAAAAATTTGGGTTTTTACATACAATAAGCAAGCTATTAATAAAACATCTGGAATAGGTTTTGATTACAATGTTGCTATTGGAGAATTAGGCATAAACTCCCCTCCTCATGTCTGTGCTAAAGGTAGGGAAGTACCAAATGTGCTTAAGGGTGTTGATAAACCCCTCTATAAAGGATCAATTGCTGAACCATTTGATGAGATCTCCTTTATTATTCAAGAAGAAATACGTGCAGAAGATCTTGCTAATGAGAAGGTTGTTTCCAAGACAAGTGTGTCGAAAGTTCCAGTCAAAGTTGTGAAAACATCTGAGACTAACTCAGACACACATGAGCTGGATAACAAAAATGCCATGTCTACCATGCATAATTTGTCTGTTGTTAATCCCTCTCATAAAGTATGTGATTTTCCTAATTGTATGTCTTGTGCTTTTAATTTGATGTATGCTTATTTTAATGGTAAGCATGTTTCTAGTGATAAGACTACTCATCGTCAGTATGTGAATAATAGGAAGCATGATAGGTCTAAGACTGCTAGTCCTCCTAAGTCTAGAAAGGAGACATTTGTGCCTAAGCCTAAACAGAAATTTGTTAAGGCTGTTTACAAGGTCAAATGTCCAGTCATTGAGAAAGTTGAGAACATTAAAGTTAAGAATGTTGTTTTGCCTGACAAAGGTCAATTCTACAAGTATGGCGGGCCCAACCAAGTTTGGATTCCGAAGAAGGTTTAATCCATTTGTATTGCAGGGCATTAAATAGGTGGAACCGGTAGTGTGGATTCTTGACAGCGGATCGTCAAGACTTATGACCGGAGATAGAGCCCTGCTATCAAATATGGTTGAGAAAGCTGGCCCAGTGGTTACCTTTGGAGATAACAGAAAAGGTTTAACTGAGGGATATGGCTGTTTGCAAGCTGGTAATATTATCATTGAACTTGTAAACATTTTCTGTATTTTTGCTATATTTATATAAGTTTTTATTTGCATTTTCTGTAATTGTAAATATTTTTTGAGGTAGTACAGTTGTTAAGAGTTAGCAATTATATGATATATGAAATTGAATGCTGATATCTTTTTGATAGATAATTGGTATTTAATTCATTGATATATTTATTTAAAAAATAGAATGCAACATAATTATTGGTATCTAAAGTACTTGACAAGTATCAGTCCATGATATATTGTTAATATTATGTTGCTGATAATTGTGAGCTTTTGACATGAATGAGAATTACTTAGACTTTACCCTAAGTGATCAATGCTTTAACAAAAACTCATTCATATTGAAAGTCAAAATCTTTCTTTCTCTTCTTAATACTGTTAGGTCATCAGTCTGTGTCTTATCAAATCATTTATCTTTTTAGGCAATAAAACTGACTTGTGCACTCAAACAGTTTTAGGAGAAAATCAAACTTCTTACAACATTAGTGATTTCTTATTTCACTTAAAATATTTTGAAATCACTATTGTACATATCTCTCTCAAAAGATTAAATATATAATTTTCATTCATTATAGATCTTAAGTATATTTTATCTCTATATTGCCATATGTTCTATGATACAGGTTTAGCCTCCAATGGCCTTCTTTCATTGACAATCATGAGGTTGAAATCCCACAACTTCTATCCCAGACTGTAAAGACAAACACAGAAACAGAACCAACCAACACTCTCTTACCACTAAAATGAAGTATGAATGAGCGTGAGGGAGATAGTACCTTAGTGCACCACATAAGGAAGGTTCTGAAGTCAACCCAGCATCTTTGTCTCATACAAAGATGAGTAGTATTTAAACCAAGACAACTGCTAACCCCCATACATCTTCTCAAAAAGATGTAATGGCTGAAAAGGCACAAAAGCAGTTACTAGATTCATCCTCTCAATAGGGTGCGTCTGTTGAAATTTTCCTGTCGGCCAGGGTATCCGATGTAGTGTCACCACCTCAAACATAAACAATTCTTGATGCACAAGGAAATGTTACACACACAGAGGAGGAGTTGACAGAAACAAAAGTTTCGACCATTTTAAGGTCAGATTCGATTGTTTAAGGTTCTTTAATGGACCAATTGCCTTTACAGGTGTTAGGAGAAGATACTGATCCAATAGCCATATGTTAATGGTCAGTGTCTACCTCCCCAGGCTTAAATCCCCTGGATGTATCTGCAGATAGTGGATCTGACATAGGCGCAGATCGGCAACTTGTTGATAATGATTCAGATATTACCTTATGAGTCACAAGGAAATGTCTTCACAGATATTAGAAGGGAACTTTGATCTTTATGCTAAATTCTTTGGATCATTGTTTACCTTCCCAGAGTTCAAATCTGGAACCCTAAAAGGGAAACTAGCAACTTGTAGATTATGACTCAGATTCATCTGACGAGTTTAACAAGGATGGGGATTTGCGAACTTCCATTGCACCACCTGTGACCTCCTTAAGGATGGCTAAGGTAATTTTTATCACAGGTACAGCTGAATTTTGGAGCTATGAGAGGAGTGATACACTTGTGAGAATGAGTGTAAACACGAGTGGAGAGAAGAGTGAAACACATGTGAGGTACACTAAACAGAATTACACACTCACAGTGAGGAAGAAGAGAAACTACATGTTATTTCTTTTCCAAGCAAGTGGAATATGAGAACTTCTTCATACAACGACATATATTCCTTCTCTAAGGGGGAGATAAAAGCTTAAGTAATAGTTTGGAGGATTCCTCAACTAAGGGGGAGAAATAACAGGGAGGAAAGAAAAAGGTAAAGGTAAAGCATATGTACACTACACCACACCATTGTTGTTTGTAACTACGGATCCTATTGCACGGGAGAGGTGGTAAACAAAAAGTGATTTCCTAGTGATAAGAAGAAGTGATTTGGTTCATAACTATTCTTCATAAGGGAAGAAGCTGTTTTCTAAAAAGGGGAGTACCATTGGTTTTTATTTGCGGATCCTATTGTACGGGAGATGTGGTAAACGAAGGTGATCTTCTTTAAGCAGTTGATTCTCATAGGGGGAGAAGCAAGAGAGATATGCGCTTCTCAACAGGAAATGTGGTTGTACAAAAGAAGCTGTTGATAATTACTTCAAGAATGAGAAGTATTATCTGGCAGAGATTTGAAGAACCAAGGAAATGAAGATGAAACTACTTGAAGATATGTTCAGTCTAGAGGAACATCTATCTTAATTTCTTTTGGAATCTGGAAAATGTTAAATATAATCCAGAATTATTCTGTTATTTACTTTGCATTTCTGTTTATATCTTTTTCTTATTTGTTAGTTGAGTTATCCTCTAGGTATATGTTGTTATTGTCTAACAAACAAATAGGGGGAGATTGAAAGGCATATGTCATAGACTATTTGTTTATTCGAGATTTTAACTCAACTCAAATAAGAATGTAACAAGTAAATAATGGATCTACCGTCAAAGAGATCTCTCAAAGTAACATCTGTCAAAGGATTCAGAAACAATGTTCATCTACAGACTTGAGGAATTAATTCACTGGAAGAAGTTCAAGAAATTGATCAAGCCTCAGTAATATAAATCAAGATTGTGGATTTAATCAAGTGTCAGAGATCTTTTCAGGGTATCAGATAATTACAGCGATTTAATCTGAAGAAAATCAAGTTATCAAAGTCAAGACATGAAGAAACGTCACGGAATTTAGTCACTCATGAACCAGACAGTACATCGAGTGTCAACATTAAAGTGGTGGAATTGATTCATAATTTTTAGTGATTTTCAGAAGAATGGTTGCTGTTCAAGACTAGTATTAATTCTCTATTAATTAATTAAGTCATATAATTTAATTAAGAAAATAAATTATATCTGCAAAGATTAATTTATTTATTAATTGAATTAATTAATTAATTCTAAATTAATATTATGAATTTTCAGAATTGATTTTGAATTTATATTCAATATTAATTCAGCATGACAATCAATTGAACCAGTATGACAATCAATTGTCATACCGAAAGTCATACCAGTTCAAATGGATTGTCATACCAAAAGTTCTACCAGCTATGGGATTGTCTTGCTAGTTCAACAGATTGTCATGTAGATTATCTTGCTAGTTCAACAGATTGTCTCACCGATTGTCATGCCATTTCAAGCAATTGTCATACCGATTGTCTTGCTAATTCAATCAGATTGTCTCACCGAAAGTCGTGCCAATTCTCAGATAGTCATGCTAGTTCAATTGATTTTGTTGAGTGAATTATAAAAGACAAGCAGCAAAAGACATTCATTTTACACTTTAACCACTCAAGAACATAACAGCAGCAGCCGCACAAATATTTCATCTCTCAACTGCAATTCCAGATCATTCATTTTCTAGCAATTAAAGTTAAATCTAAACCACTAGAAATCATTCTCTTGTTCTTGTGTAACTATCTAGAGAATCAAAATCCCTAGAACTTAATCTCAAATTGCTTCTAGCATTTGATCCTTTTTATTGCAAAAATAGAAAAAGTTCATGTTGAATTTATTCTAGATATGTAATAATTTATTTGAGATTAATTCCTTGTAAACGATACCGTTGTTGTAACACCTTTCAAGTTTAATAATAGTTTTATTTAACTTGAATTTTGTTTCACTTTTTTATTTCGCATTAAATTTGATTAAACGGTATAGTTTGTATTCAACCCCTCTTCTACAAACATATTGGGACCTAACAGATTTGAACATGGATTGAAATTTTGGATTCAGAATAGGGTGGCCATGTTTGAGTTGACTTCATATGTGGCAGTGGTTCAGAAAGCAATGGTGATTGAGAGTAGGAGTGATATGTCTCAGAAAGGAAAGGATGGGAAGAAAAGGAAAATAGAAACCTCAGAAGGAGGTCAGCAGCAGGGTAATTTCCAGGGCCGTTTCAACCAAAGGCCAGAGTTTCAGGATAATAGGAATGTGGGATTCAGAAGACAACATTCAGGAAACGGAGGACAAGGCAACCGTTTTCAGAATTCAAATCAATAGAGGCCCAATCGTCCACCAGTGCCAGATTTCCAGTTTTGTGGTAGAAAGAACTTTGGGAATTGTAATGCTAATGTGACGTATTTCAAGTGCGGCAGGAAGAGACACTTTGCTAATATGTGTCAGAATCCGACTCAAGGTCAGAATTTGGGAACTGGTTGTTATAAGTGTGGGAAGCCAGGACATATCACCAGAAATTGTGCAACACAAGGCACGACGAGCAATATACCAAGGCTTACAGGTGCTCCATCTCAGAATGTGCCAAGGATTGAAGGACCACCCGCAAAGGATCAGCCAAAGGACAGGACATTCAACATGACTATGAAGGATGCTGTTCAGAGTTCAGATGTGGTTGCAGGTATGCTTGCAGTCAACTCCGTAGATGCTAAAGTTTTATTTGATTCTGGAGCTACAAGATCATTTATTTCTCAAGATTTTGTCGATAAACTGCATTGCGAAGTTAAGTTGTTAGAACAAGCATTAATTATAGAACTAGCTAATAAGAATCAAGTTTCCGTCGACCGAGTGTGCCCGAGGTGTGATATCGAGATAGCGGGACATCATTTTTATGCCAACTTGATACCTTTTAAGTTGGGAGAATTTGATGTTATCTTAGGAATGGATTGGTTGTCAGAAAATAACGCTCAGATTGATTGTAAGAATATGAAGGTGAGACTTCAGACCTTGAATAGCAAGAAGAAGATAAAATTTCGGGGGAATAAGCAAGTAAAAAAGTTCTTAACGTAGCTCAAGCGAAGAACTTATTGCGTCAGAATTGTGAGGCATATTTGGCCCATGTGATATATACCGGCCAAGAAGTTCTCGTGTTCGAAGCGATTCCAGTTGTCAATGAATTTCCAGATGTCTTTCCAGACAATCTTCCAGGATTACCTCTCGACAGAGAAATTGAGTTTGCAATTGATCTAGCACCCGGAACAGAACCAATTTCTAAAGCTCCGTACCGGATGACACCAGTAGAGATGAAAGAATTGGCAACTCAGCTGCAAGATCTTTTGGAGAAAGGAGTTATAAGACCCAGTGTATCCCCGTGGGGCGCACCAGTACTATTTGTCAAAAAGAAGTATGGGAGTATGCGACTGTGTATCGATTATCGGGAATTGAATAAGCTGACCATTAAGAACAAGTACCCGTTACCAAGAATCGATGATTTGTTTGATCAACTGAAAGGCGCTATATGGTTTTCTAAGATTGATTTAAGATCCAGATATCATCAACTGAAGATCAAGCCAGAAGATATTCCGAAGACCATATTCAGAACCAGATATGGGCATTATGAATTTCTAGTGATGGCATTTGGATTAACTAACGCACGAGCAGCTTTCATGGATCTGATGAATCGAGTATTCAAGAAGTATTTGGATAAATTTGTGATTGTGTTCATAAACGATATTCTGATCTATTCCAAAACAGAAGAAGAGCATGCAGAACATTTGAGAATAGTTCTGGAGATACTATGACAGGAGAAATTGTACGCAAAATTTTCCAAGTGTGAATTTTGGTTAAAAGAAGTACGATTTCTTGGGCACGTGATTAGAAATAAAGGAGTGGAAGTGGATCCGGAAAAGATTGAAGCCATAATCAACTGGGAGAGACCAAATACACCAATGGAAGTAAAAAGTTTCATGGGACTGGCAGGTTACTACAGAAGATTCATGCAAGATTTTACGAAGATAGCTACGCCGTTGACGAAGCTCACCAGGAAGAACCAGAAGTTAGAGTGGGACGAGAAGTGCGAAGAAAGTTTCCAAGAATTAAAGAATAGGTTAGTATCTTCTCAAGTGCTAGTCTTACCAGATGATCAAGGAAATTTTGTGATCTACAGTGACGCGTCGTACAAAGGATTGGGATGTGTTTTGATGCAGCACGACAAAGTGATAGCCTACACTTCAAGACAGTTGAAAGCACATGAAGAGAAGTATCGAACTCATGATCTGGAATTGGCAGCTATAGTATTTCTATTAAAGATATGGAGGCATTATTTGTATGGGGAAAAGTGTGAGATCTACACGGACCACGAGAGTTTGAAGTATATCTTCACCCATAAGGAATTGAACATGAGGCAGAGAAGATGGCTAGAATTGATCAAAGACTACGACTGTACCATCAACTATCATCCAGGAAAAGTAAATGTGGTGGCTGATGCTCTGAGTAGAAAGGAAAGGTTAAACATGATAACTTCATCCGAGGAATTGATCAAGGAATTTGAGAAGCTTGAAATAGAGATCAGTACCCCAAGTACGTCTACAGATGTGTTATGTGCAATATCTTTTCAACCAGAACTATTGGAGAAAATAAGAAGATGTCAGGAAGAAGTCATGAGCCATAAACGAGACATTTTGACTGGAGAAGAGATAGGGAGTCAAAAGGATGATAAAGGAATCTTAAGATTTTCTTCCAGGATTTGGATACCCAACATAGCCGAGCTGAAAGATGAAATTCTTCGAGACGCTCATAACTCTAGATATTCAATTCATCCCGGACGTACAAAGATGTACAGAGATTTAAGAGAAAACTTTTGGTGGCCAAGTATGAAGAAGGAAATTGCAGAATGGGTAAGTAAATGTTACACTTGCCTGCGAGTCAAAGCGGAATATCAAAGGCCTAGTGGATTGTTACAGCCATTGGATATTCCAGAATGGAAGTGGGAACATATTGCGATGGATTTTGTAGTTGGATTACCGAGAACCAGGGCAAATCATGATGCTATTTGGGTTATTATAGACAGATTGACGAAGTCAACGCATTTTTTTCCTATCAATGAGAGATTTTCATTGGACAAATTGGTTCAGTTATATTTGAAGGAAATTGTGGTTCGACATGGAGTTCCAGTATCTATAGTTTCAGACAGAGATCCTCGATTTAATTCAAAATTTTGGAGAAGTTTTCAAGATTGTCTCGGAACAAAGTTGAATATGAGTACCGCGTATCATCCGCAGACAAATGGTCAAAGTGAAAGGACAATTCAGACTATTGAAGACATGCTAAGGGTATGTGCACTAGATTTTGATGGGAGTTGGGATGAACATTTGCCATTAGTTGAATTCTCCTACAACAACAGTTATCATGCGAGTATTGGAATGTCGCCCTACGAAGCTTTGTACGGGAGAAGATGCAGATCTCCAATATGTTGGGAAGAAGTTGGTGAGAGAAAGATTTTGGGTCCAGAATTGATCCAGCAGACGAAAGAGAAAGTAGAACTCATTCGGAAATGATTAGTGGCAGCTCAAGATCGTCAACACAAATATGCTGATCCTTCCAGAAAAGATATGGAATTTGAAGTTAGTGAAGCAATGTTATTGAAGGTTTCACCTTGGAAAGGTTTATCCAGATTTGGGAAGAAACGAAAGCTGAGTCCGCGCTATGTTAGCCCTTTTGAGATTTTGAGGCGTGAGGGAAAGGTTGCCTACGAGTTAACATTACCACCTCACATGCATCATATTCACAACGTGTTTCATGTGTCAATGTTGAAGCGTTATATTCCTGATTCGAATCATGTGATAGAATACGAGCCAATCGAGATTCAGCCAGATTTATCTTTTGTAGAGCGACCAGTGCAGATTTTAGATAAGAAAGAAAGAGTGCTTAGGAATAAGTTTGTGTCTTTAGTGTTAGTTTTGTGGAGGAATCCCAAGGTGGAAGAGTCGACCTGGGAATTGGAAAGCGAAATGTGATCCAAGTATCCTCACTTATTTTCCTAGGTTGATCCTGAGGACATAATCCTGTTAAGGGGGAAGGATGTAATATCCAGGAAAGTTATGTGAATATTATATGTTAAATGAATAAATATTATGTGTTTATCTAAGTTAACATGTTTATTGCCAAGATAATACGTGTTTTAAATGCTATATATGTTTCTATGCGGACCAGAAAATTTTTCGATTGATTAATATGTGTTAAAACTGCAATTATATGAATCGATCTGTAATTTGGACTCATATTTAATTATGTCTTTATCAAGGTACCTGTTTTATCTCATTTATGTGCATTTGGACGTATTTTATGCGTATTCGGGTTTTTCTGTTAATTTAAGTATCTTTTTGTTTTTCAAAAATAAACGGACCGGGACCCCACCGGGACGTTAACCCCAGAAAATCTGTGTTTTTATTTTTATAAAAATTATTCGTATTTCAAATACCCAATATTTTTGCATTTTCGAATTATTCGTAATTTTTGGGGAATTTTAATATAAATTTTGTATTTTATCGTTTTTAAAATTATTCCCCGTATTTATTATTTTGGGGCTTAATTATTTTAATTATGGGAATAAAAACGACCTTATTTGATCTTGGGTATTTATTTTACAGTTAATATAAATAGCTGATCAAATTATTTTATTCATTTTTTTTATTTTATAAAAATTCAGAAAAATAGATATATTCGAGAACAAGTTTGGGGGTGTTCTTGAACCCGAGAATCAATCTGCTAATTTCAAGTGATTCTGATTTCCGTTTTCAAAGTTTGAGTAACAGAATTAAAGCTCTCACCGAGCTCTTCGTGTTGATATCAGTCTCTGTACCTGAAGGTAATCGAAGCATAAATTCGATTTTTCGTGTTTATGAACTTGAGTTCAAATTTTTGGGATTTCTGGAGGTTATTGATGCTTTGATTAGCTTCACCATGTTCTGTAGAATCGATTCATATGATTTTTTTGTTCGTTATATTGTTAGTTTGTCTAATCGAGTTTTCAAGTTTAACATCGTTTTTATATTGATTTTTACGAATCATAGAAGCTATCGATGTTGATAATGATTGTATGTATTGATTATACGCGTTCGTGACTGTGTTTTGGTATATAAAAGTTACGGTTTGGTTAAGAAACGATTAAGAATGGAATTTTTCCGGAAAGAGCCCGAGCTCTCGCCGGTTTTAATGGTGATTGGCCGGAGAAATCAAACCAGAACTGATTCCTTGAATTTTACGGTATAATTGGACTGCTATGTTGCTATAGGATTGTTTGACTGTGATTTTGATTCCCGACGAAGCTGTTTCGAGGATGATCGGAGAACTCGCCGGCGCCGGGAAGAGCTGCCGGATTCTGGGTACCTTCCCCAGTTTCCGGCAGGGTTCTTACCTGACCCGGTCTGTTCTTGGTTGACCCGTTTTGTTTTCCTTCCCTACCCGGTTTCAATCTGAAAAGGCCCAAATCCCTTCCCAAAAAACTGTTTACACATTTTCTGTTTATATTTAATTCAAAAATCAAATTTTGTTTTTAAAAATCATTCCTTTTATTTTTTTTTTAAAATCATTTAGTTAATATTTTTTAAATCCTAAAAATTATTTACTTAATTATTTTAAATTCCAAAATTTATTTTCTTTTATTATTTTCAAAAATCGATATTTGTTTTAATTATGATAATTAATTTTAATTAATTATTTATAGATTTAATTAATTGGTTAATTCATTTAATCAATTAATTTTATTTATAAATATTTAAATAAAATATAATTATTTATAATTAATTCAAATAAATCCTAAAAATATTATTCTTAAGCTTTTAAAAATTATATTTTGGTATTCAAAAATCAATAAATATTATTATTAATTTATTTAATTATATTTATTTCTTATTTTATTCATAATAGTTAAACCGTTCGTCCGTTTAATAAGAAACGAACGCGTATAGACTCAGAAAAACATTATGCTTTCAATAAAAATACTTTTGAGACCT
Organism: Apium graveolens; assembly: GCF_009905375.1. NCBI lineage: Eukaryota > Viridiplantae > Streptophyta > Magnoliopsida > Apiales > Apiaceae > Apium > Apium graveolens. The sequence goes on along the minus strand of NC_133653.1, from coordinate 216,114,234 downwards.
AATTCCTTTTGTATTGCAATGACATTTGATTTGTTAGTCCTTTTGAGTCGGTATCTAATCAGTAAACGCGAATATTGACCTGATTTGAATTCTGAATGTACTGAAACCTATGTTTTGACAACCTGATTTATGTATTACATGAAATATGTGATTACGTGTTATACGAATACCATGATTACGTGTTATGTGATATTCATGCTATCTGTTTACAGTTTTAAAATGCCATGATAAGTTATAAACGATCGGGTAGAGGTCAAGACGTATAGTTACGTCGATTGAGTTTGGTTCTGTCAGTTAAGATAGTCCTTTTGTTTATAGAGTCGAGTAGCAAGGAGTGCGGTCAAGTGTTAGACGGAGATAGTAGCCAACAGCTATAAGCAGAGTTATAGTAAGAGGTTATCAAGCATACCAGGCAAGTACCCCTAACTTCACTTATCGTTCAAGTGAAGTTTATTTCGAATCTTATTATGCAAGTATTTATATCTTCACTTATCATTCAAGTGATATTGACTCTGAACTTTATTCTTTCAATTTCCATACTATTCTAAGTTCAGAATAGTTAAACATTTTATATTTCGCTATAAATTACTCTATACAGTGGAACATTGAATTGAGATTAGCGAATAACTAATTGTTCTAGTTATTTCGCCATCGATTGTTAATATAGCTCTAGACCATGAGAAATGGGGAGTTATATTTTTAAGGATGTCGTTTGATTCGGCTCCTTTGATCAAAATGTTTTATAGATTGGATGAATGCGTAAGTGATCAGGATGGACAGTCCAGCGGAGGGCTATTTATATGTGTTATATGAAATATTATGACACAATTTATGCCACAGGAAGATATATTTCCTTTTTATTTGAGTACTCGTATTTTGGGGACATGTTTCTATGAATCATGATCTTTTTATGACACAATTTGTGCCACAGCATGTGATAGTTCGTCCGTCGGAGTTAGATTCCAATCTAAAAAAAATTATTGTTTATTGTTGATAGCTTGTGAAGCTTTTATTATTGATCAAATATCACTGATTTTACCCTGTTGTTCAATTATTATCAAGATGTGGTTTATCATTTCAAGCACACTTTATACTGCTTGCTGAGAATTTCTTTCACTCATACTTGTTTATCAATCTAATCTTTCAGCTAAGCCAGAGCAGGCTTGTGTTCCAGGTTTGACCCGAAGTCGAGTGCTTGTAGAGAGTTCAGTATGTTTTCCAAGTAGATTATTTTGGGATGCTTGAATAGTCTAGAGGTTTGTAATAAAATTTGAATAATCTGTAAAACTAATTAGACTTATGGTTTGTAATAACAATTGGTTTGTATTAGTGTATGTTTCATACTATAACTTGTGATCGATCCAATTATATGTAAGGGGTCATATTTATTATATTATTCCATTTTTGATTATTTTATTATGGTTTATTGGCTAGTGACCCCCAAATCTAGACCCCGGGTTTGGAGGGCGTCAACTTCCGTTGTGACCACTGAATCGACCAACTCGACTTTTAAGCACTCCTCATTATCACAGTAGGAAATTTCATAGCATTGAACACATTGAAAGTCACATCCTGATCCAACTCGCATTGTAAGCTCACCCTTCTTCATATCAATCAAGGTTCGGCCCGTTTCCAAGAAACGTCTTCCCAAGATTATGAGAATCTTCTTATCCTCTTCGAAATCAAGAATTACAAAATCAGCAGGGAAGATGAGTTTATCCACCTTGACCAAGACATCCTCCACATTACCTCTCAGATATGTAATAGAACGGTCGGCCAACTGCAAGGTCATATAAGTCGGTTTTGGATCAGGTAAGTCCAACTGCCTGAAGATTGACAAAGGCATCAGATTAATGGAATAGTAAAGCTTTCGGGATCTTTAAGCTTCAGAGGCAACTTCTACTGCAGCACAGCACTGCATTCCTCCGTGAGAGCGGCAGTCTCTAAATCATCTAGCTTCACTTTCCAAGAGAGAATACCTTTCATAAACTTTGCATAACTAGGCATCTGCTCGAGAGCCTCAGCGAAAGGTATGTTGATATGAAGTTTCTTGAACACCTCCAGAATCTTCTCAAACTGCTTGTCCAGCTTTTTCTTCTGCAGCCTCTTAGGAAAAGGCGGTGGAGAATAGATCTGTTTCTCTCCTGTATTACCCTCAGGCAGAGTGTGCTCAATAGTAGTCTTCCTTGGTTCCACTTCTTCATCCTGCTGCTTTGCTTCTTTCTCAGCCCCAGCTTCTTCAGTCAACTCTTGAGTTTGTACGAGATTCGCAACCTTCCCAGACCTCAAAGTGATTGCCTTTACCTGCTCCTTAGCTTCCTTCTTTCCTGGCACTTCAGTCTCACTAGGCAATGTACCAGGTTGACGATTTAGAAAGGCATCGACAATTTTCCCAATCTGATTTTCCAAGATCTTGATAGAAATAACTTGACTCTTGCACATGAGCTTCAACTCCTCTAATTCAGATTTTTCATTAGCTTGTTGCTACTGGAGTTGTTGTTTTGGTGCATACTGCGGTTGCTGAAAACCAGGGGGTTGTACTGCTTAGCTGGATACTGCTGATAAGGCTGTTGAACCGCATTCTGAGCGTTGCTCCAATTGAAATTAGGATGATTGCGGTTGTTAGGATGATAGGTGGCTGGCACAGGTTGCTGTGATCGCTGGAAGTTGCTCACGAACTGAGCTGATTCACTAGAAATTGCATACTGATCAGTCTCATGGGTACCAACACAAAGCTCACAGACACTAGTGATTTGATTAACTCCATAATTTGCCAAAGTGTCCACATTTATTGTCAAAGCCTTAATTTGGGCAGCTATAACAGTTGTTGCGTCCAACTCCAGAGCTACTTTTACCTGAGTCATTCTATGGGAAGGATTCTGGTACTCATTAGCAGCCATCAGTTCAATAAGTTCATAAGCTTCATCATAGCTCTTAGCCCACAAGGCTCCTTCTGATGCTATATTAAGCATGGGTCTAGAAGTAGCACCCAATCTATTGTAGAAACAGTTGATAATAATCCAATCAGGCATGCCATGGTGTGGGCACTTCCTTAACATCTCCTTATATCGATCCCAAGCCTCACACAAAGATTTTCCAGTTTGCTGCGTGAACTAGGTAAGAGCATTCCTGATTGCTGCAGTTTTCGCCATTGGGAAGAATTTAGTGAGAAACTTTTGAGCGAGATCTTCCCAAGTGGTGATAGACCCTGCTGGTAGAGAATATAACCAACACTTAGCTTTTTCTCTCAAAGAGAATGGGAAGAGTCGTAGCTTTATAGCATCTTCAGTTACATCATTGAACTTGAAAGTGTCGCAGATCTCGATGAAATCCCTGATCTGCATGTTGGGGTCTTCGGTAGGAGAACCCCCAAACTGAACTGAGTTCTGTATCATCTGGATCGTGTTTGACTTGATCTCAAAAGTGTTAGCCCTGATGGCTGGTCTACTGATGCTAGACTGAATGTCGTTAATCTTAGGCTTAGAATAGTCCATCAAAGCCTTCGAATTTCCCGCATGATCACCCATAGCTACTGATTAATATATATGACAAACATGGGATTCTAACTTCATTAAGTACTTCATTCAATAGCCTTATTGTTCTTAACCTTAACATGCAATGGTGATGCCACTAATCAGACAACACGAAAATGATAAACGCCAACTTTCGTTGCACGAGTACCATTTTACCAGACATCCACAAAAGAGATAGAAGTTGAATAGGCACCAATTATATTGAGACCCTATATGTCTCTAGAATTTGACAAAATAACGGTTTAAACACAAGTTATCTATCTTGATTACATAGGGAAAGTAAGATGGTTAAAATTACCAATGAATCATGCATAATAATCCATGAACCTATGCTAGCATGGCAAGTTCTAAATCCTTAAATTCACTTTCGCTTCATTAAGAATTAACACACTATCTTATAAGTTCGTGACGCTCACAAGACGAATACGCACAACCATAACTAGGATATCATACAATCACCACACACTAAGGCATGGAAACAATTTAACTAAAGAAATCCATAAATAAATCCGCTAGAACCCCACAATAACGATTAGCCCATAATCGAACTCATCGCCAACGTGGTTTCCAATGAAAACATTATACAGCAAATGTAGTCTTTATACGAATAAATAAACCAAAGTACAAACAAGAGTAATGGTTCAACAAAACAAGAAACAAGCATCCAAATTACAACTCAAAATAAAGATTCACTAGGATAAACTAGATCGTCTTCGCCTTTGTTGAATTGTGCCCAAAAGGTCTCTTGTCGTCTTCTCCTTGCTTGATGTCTCTGAAAAATGACCTAAGTTATATTTATATAGCAGTCCATGCATCCCTGGAGTCCAGCAAATCGAATTGTAGTTGAATCAGGATTTTAATATCCTGACCCAGCGCGGGCGCGCTGAATTTCTGTTCTCCCGGCGCGGCCGCGCGCAACACCGGCGCGGGCACGCCTGCCTTCTGCCAAAAATTCTTTTTTTCTTCTTTTTTATTCCTTGCAGCTTCGAGCCAATCTTTCAAAATTTTATTCCAGCACATCCTAAACACCATATTAGCATCAAAACAATATTAATTCACCTGATTCATGAAATAAAGCCTGAAATGAAAAAACACTTGAAAACACGTTAAAACACAACTAACTTGAGTACAAATACACCAACTCAAATCTTATTAGAGCATAAATAAGTGTCATAAATGCCACTTAACAAAATGCATCAGGAGTAAGTGCTACGGATCCACGTACTAAACAATGTGAATATGAGGTTATAAGAATCATTCATATGCAAAATATTGTAAATCAAATGCCAGATGCTTTTAATGATTCTAGACATGTCATAAAATCACATATACCTGCTGTTAATGCACCAGAAAGGGTTGAAACCCCAATTCATAAAGTAATTTATGAAGAATTGATTGGTAATTCAAAATCACGTTATTAGAAGCGTCGTTAACCTGTTGGTGCAAAAGATGTTGTACCATGAAAACGGAAATTTATTGGACATGCACCTGAAGTGGCAAGTGTTGTGGAAAATACTCCAGAAGCGGTATTACCTCCTGAAGAGGTTCGAGCCCCTGAAGTGGCTATATCAAATACCCCAGAAGCCGTATCACCTCGCGAAGAGGTTAAAACCCTGAATTGGGTGTGACAAAACCACCAAAAGTGGTATATCCTCCAGAAGAGGATATTGCCCCAGAAGTTGCACATGCTTCAATAGAAACAAAGGTACCTGAAAATTATGAGATCTCACTGAGTTATGTATATAACGGGAAATTATTGGATCGTGGAGTATTGAGGTTGATGATGTATAGGCTTTTTCCGTGGCATGTGATATTATTATGAACTCCGATCCTGAACCACAACGTATGGAAGAATGTCGATAAAGAGATGATTGACCAAAATGGAAAATTGTAATACAGGAAGAATTGCAATCATTGTGCAAGAGAAATGTATTTTGGACATGCATTCCAAACCCCAGCTGGTGTAATCCCCATCGGGAATAGATGGGTGTTTGTACGAAAATGAAATGAGAGAAATGAAATTGTGAATATAAGGCCCGACTGGTAGCCCGGAGATTCTCTCAAATACCTGGATTTAATTACTAGGAAACTTATTCTCCTGTGATAGATGGAGTCACTTTTTGTTTTCTGATAGGTATGGCTTGTATGGAAAGATTGGAAACACGTCTCATGGAAGTTGTTACAGCCTACCTTTATGAATCACTTGATAATGATATTTATATGAAAATACTTGAAGGATTAAAGATAGAAGAAACTAAGCCTCGACATTTATACTCAGTTAAAATACAACGATCATTATATGGCTTAAAACAGTGTGGTCGTATATGATACAATAGGCATAGTGAATATTTATTAAATGATGGGTATGTTAATAATCAAGTGTGTACATGTGTGCTTATCAAAAGGTCATCAATTGGTTTTATTATTATTGCTGTATATGTGGATGATTTGAATATTGTAGTGTTAGGAGCAATTGATATTATCAAACAGAAACTATCAGAAGTTCATATCAGAACTTATACATCAACGGATGTTGATGACATCGACGAATGTTGATATCGATGGATAAGGACATCGAAGGATGTTGATAATCGACAGATAATGATATCGACGGATGATGATGTCAACGGATGATGAAATCAGTATTTATCACATCAGTTGATCTTTGAGAAGGAAAAGGAAATAGAAACTCAAGGCGATGAAGGACTTTATCTCAGAATAATTATATAGGTTTCCTTGTTGTTGATAGAATATGATTCCTTATACATTGTGTAGTTGTGCTCTATATAAAGCAATATTAGGTTCATGTTATAAGCATTGCGATATTGTTATATTTTTCGCATAACCTAGCAGCTCTCAAGGATATTTGTTCATCCTTTCGAGAGAGTACGATTGTAATAAGTTTTTATCAGTTAATGTAAAAACTATTGATTATGTTGAAGCCTTGTCAAAATGATTGTATTAACTGTATTCACCCCCCCTCTACAGTTGATTAAGGGTCTAACAATTGGTATCAAAGCTTGTTATTAACATACAAATAGTTTAAGATCTGAAAATCAATCAACCATGTCAGCCAAAGAAGAAAAAATACAGAATCTGAATCCGAAGCCACCACCCCCAGCCACATCACAGATAAGCAGCAACATGAGTAGGCATGAAGCAATCAAGGTGCCTATCCTGAAGATACATGAATATCCAATCTGGAAAGTTAGGATGGCCATGTGTTTGAAAGCCACATATCCTGAATATCTAAACAGAATCTATGATGGTCCTCATAGACCAATAAAGGTAGCTGTTTCGCTTGCAGGAGAACTAGAGAAGATGATAGACAAAGACAGGAAGGACTACATTCCCGAAGATATCTCATCTATCATGAAGGATGTTAAGGTCAAACACATCCTGCACAACAGTCTTGATAGTGTCAACAAAGAATATGATTTGGAGGACTCAAACCTGAAGTTCCTACTTGCTCTCCCTGAAAAGTGGGACTTTAAAGTCACATCAATAAGGGATAACTATCAACTTGATAACACACCTCTAGATGAGATCTATGGAGTTCTGAAAACTCATGAACTAGAGATGGAGAAAAGAAGCAAGAGGAAAGGATCAAAAGCTAGACCAGTTGCACTCAAGATTGAAGAGAAGCCGAATGAGAAAGCTAGAAAGAAAATCTACTCCAAAGGGAAAGCCATGATTGTAAAGTCATATACTGAATCATCAAACTCTGATGATGACTCAAATACTGATACTGAATCAGATACATACAGTGATCATAACAACAATGAAGATATGGATCAAATGGCTGCCCTACTGGTTAAAAACTTCAAGAAGATGGTCTACAAGAACTTCAGGAAAGGGAGAAGATTTCCAGAAAAGGTTCCAATTCCTCAAACATTGATAAGAGGAACAAGATGAGAAATACTGATGGGAAGGAATCAAGATCTAGAAAACTTGAGAAGTCAAAAGAAAGATATTACAACTGTGATGGAATTGGACACTTTGCAGCTGACCGCATAAAACCTAGAGCTGAGAAGAAACAAGCCTTGATCTCAAGGAAGAGAAACTAGGATGATTCATTAGATTCAGATGATGTAGTCAATTATGCTCTCATGGAAAAAGCTGATGCTGAGAATAACATTGCTGAATTAAAGGTACCTCAGACGACTCTTACTTTTGATACTGATAATATCTATGAATTAAGATTATTTCTTAAGTCTTTGTATGTTAGTTTTAGGGATCAAACCTTAGAGAATAATAGAATCAAGAGTGAAAAACATGTGTTAAAGAAAATGAATGATTACCTAGAAATTGAGTTGCTTTTCATGCTAGAAATTCAAAAAAAAAAGATAATGATGTCTATGTTAAAGAAAAATTGTTAGAAAAACATGATTATCTAGAGAAGGAGCTAGCTAAAGAAAGAAAAGTCATTAAACTTTGGACTAACTCAGGAAAGTCAACTCAGGAAAGTTTAGAGAATGGTTGTTGGGGATCAGGATTAGGATATTCAGCTAGATCTAATTCTGATAAGAAGAGTGAAAAAGAAAATGAGATAAGAGAACCAATAAAAACTGATAGCAAGGTCGAACTGAACAAGGTTCAAGTAAAGACTATTAAGTTTACTCGTAGTGCTAATACTATTAGGTCTATCCATGAGGAAGGTACAACCTCAGCACCTAGATCAAACTTAATTACCAAAAAGAGTGAACAAGTTCACACAAATTCATTAGATATTGGTTTAATGACTCAGAAACAGCTTAAGCAAAAGCTGAAGGATCTACACATGAAAGACAAGAGGAAAAGGTCTAGGAAAAATAGGAATGACAAGATAGGTGTTAATAAGAATGGAAATTATGTAACCCCACATAATGTTGGGAACCACGGACTTAGGGTGTTACTACGTTTTACGATAAAGATTACGAAAAGAGGATTGCCTTGTTAATGGTTGATTCCACTCTCTTCTATTGTATTCCCAAATTCCTCGAGCGAAGTGTGGCCTCCGTCTTCTCAAGTTATCCTCTCTTCTTGCTCCTTGGTGGCTACAATATGTTTTCACACAATTGCCAAGCAAGAAGAGAATAAGAATATATATAGGCTACAATAGGGACCATGGATAATTAGGTTGGGCCTTCTAATTACATCTTGAGCCTAGCCCAATGTAATTAAATATTAATTCAATCCACTAAAGAATTAATATTTGCACTACCTTTCCTAATATCGTAATTTAATTAATTCGGTTCCAATATTATTTGCTTATTAAATTCCCCATGTTTAAAATATCACATGTCCATTAATTAAATAAATTACTGATAATTTATTTAATTAATATCTTTTATCCTTGATCATCCACTCAACCTTTATTTAATTATGCCAGAATAAATTCCACCTGCAGGGTTTCACATAATTAAATCTTTTTGAGTTTTCAAGGGAACATCATTAACCCGAATATTATCAGGACATGGATTCCTTCAATAAATAATATCCACCATGTATATAATTCCATCACCCAAAATATAATGATATAATTCAAAAGAATTATTTCATATATAAATCAAAGCATGTAAATAATATACACGTGTCAATTACTATTTCCGGATTTAGAACCTAAGCATTAATAATAACATAGAATCTTAGTTCTCCTTCTTAATCAGTATTAAGGGAACAATTCTAAATTTGATCCTGTTCAATATACACAAAGTATACTAGTATTATTTATTAGTCAATATAAACTAATCTAAATAATACTACAGCCATACTAGTGGATTGTCCAACACCACCTGTGCTGTGAACCTTATTATATTATATAACCGTATTTAACAATCTAATATTATGTATCCCATTTGATACTAGATTGTTCACAATATATAATATTAGACAACATATAAACATTCAAATGATTCTCAAATAAACTGGCCAGAAATAAATGTACATACTTCAAATAAATATTTTCAGTATACACTAACACATAATGCACCTAGAAAGACCAGCTCAAACTGTGGTAGAACTAATCATCTTGCTAACTCTTGCAAGAAGAATAAAAAGATAAATATTGTTTCTTCCAATCAGAGTTTAGGAATAAAATAGTAAGATATAAACCAAAGAGTCCTTGTTTTCATTATGGAAGTGTTTGGCATTCTATTTATACATGTAAAGAGTATCACAGTTTGTATTATGATTATTATAAATTGAAACCCTTTTTAATTAAAATAAAATCTGCTTCTGCATGTATAAATACTAAGAGTAAGGATGTTAACATAAACTCTGATAAAAAGTCTTCTGCTGCATATGTTAACAAACTTAAAAAGGCCAAAGGAATCAAGCAAGTCTGAGTCCTTAAAAACACTAACTGATTCAAATTACTAATTGCATGATGACAGGAGAAATACTCTAGTCTTGGACAGTGGATGCTCAGGACATATGACTGGTTATAAATATCTTCCATCAGAATTTTAGGAGAAGGCTAGCCTAAGCGTTTCTTATGGAGATGACAACTTAGGAAAAATCTTGGGATATGGAAAAATCAAAGTGGGAAATGTCATCATTGAAAATGTAGTTCTAGTTAGAGGACTCAAGCATAATCTGATTAGTGTGAGTCAAAACTGTGACAGAGGTTACCATGTCAACTTCTATGAGGAGCATTATGAAATTGTCAGCAAGTCTGATGGCAATATTGCATTGACTGGTGTAAGACATAGTAGTTTATATGAAGCCAGGGTCTCCACAAGTATTGATAATTCAAAAGTTTGTCTACTGAGTAGAGCATCTATGGAAGACAGCCGGAACTGGCATAAAAGACTTTCTCATCTCAACTTCAACAGTATCAATGAACTAGTGAGGAAAGATCTTGTAAGAGGATTTCCCAATATAGTTTTTACTCCTGATGGCTAATGTGACTCATGACAGAAAGCCAAACAAAGGAAAAATTTTTTCAAGAGTAAAACTGAATCCTCAATTCTTGAACCATATCATCTACTTCATGTTGATCTCTTTGGTCCAGTGAACTTTATGTCAATTGCTAAGAAGAGGTATGCACTCGTAATTGTCGATGAATATACAAGATACACATGGGTGTATTTTTAGCACACCAAGGATGAATCTCCATCCATTCTTCTTGATCATGTGAGGGAGCTGGAAAAAGGATCAACATACAGTAAAGATCATCAGAAGTGATAATGGAACTGAATTCAAGAATAGTTCTATGGAAGAGTTCTGCAAACTCAAGGGGATTAAATAAAGTTTTCTGCTCCTGAAACTCCACAACAAAATGGAGTTGTTGATGGAAAGAATAGAACTCTGATAGAAGCTGCAAGAACCATGCTAGAGGAAGCAAGATTGCCTACCTACTTCTGGGCTGAGGCTATGTAAACTGCTTACTTTACACAAAATGCAACATTGATCAACAAGCATGGAAAAACACCATTTAAGATGGTGAAGGGAAAGAAGCCAAATTTGAAGTTCTTTCATATTTTTGGTTGTAAGTGCTTTGTTCTCAAAACTCATCCGGAGTAGCTAACCAAGTTTGATCTGAAAGCTGATGAAAGAATATTTATGGGTTATCTGTTGACCACAAAAGCCTTCAGAGTTTACAATCTGAGAACAAGAATATACATGGAATCTATACATGTATCTTTTGATGACAAGAAGATGCAGATGACCATGACAAATTGAGATTTGAAAATGAAATACCATATGCTGAACTTTTAAATCTTGACTCTAACAGTAAGTCCTGATATCACTGAAGGCTCTGAGATTCCACAGTACAGTGGAAATACTTCCAACACTGAAGCATATGTTGCGGGGTAGCAACATGATTCAAATCCAGAGACTACAATAAGTGATTCATCTCAAGAGACATCAGTAGAAAGATCATCAGGCTCATCTTATTCAAATTCTGATGAGCCAAATACTTATAACAATGGGAACAATGATTCAGGGGGAGCATCAGGAAATAATAGTGGTACTAATCAAAGAAATAACAGAGAGTTCATGGATCAAGGGGGAGGTTCGTCTTTAAGAAGTCAACTTCCATCTGCAAGAAAATGGTCTAAGTCACATACACCTGACTTAATCGTTGGAAACCCTGACAGTGGTGTAAGAACAAGAAAAGCCACTCAGAATGAATGTCTCTATCATTCTTTTCTATCCCAAACTGAACCTAAAAAGGTTGAAGAAGCTCTGTAAGATGATTATTGGGTCACATAAATGCAAGAAGAGCTCAATGAATTTGAAAGGAATAAAGTCTGGACTCTTGTGCCATGACCAAAGAACAAATATGTAGTTGGCACAAATAGGGTGTTCAGAATTAAAACTTACAGTGAGGGCATTGTTACAGGGAATAAAGCAAGACTGGTTGCAAAGGGTTACTCACAACAAGAAGGCATTGATTATGATAAGACATTTGCTCCAGTTACAAAGCTGGAGGCATTAAGAATCTTTCTTGCCTATACTGCTCACATAAAGTTTAAGGTTTTCCAAATAGATGTAAAGAGTGCATTCTTAAATGGAGAACTCGAAAAGGAAGTTTATGTTGAACAGCCTCCAGGGTTCATTGATTCAAGGTATGCAGATTATGTCTACTTACTGGATAAAGCATTCTATGGACTGAAGCAAACTCCAAGGGCATGGTATGAAACACTTTCTCTATTTCAGCTAGAGAGTGGTTTCACAAGAGGATGCAAAATAGACAGGAAAAGCACTTCTGGAAGCTGCCAATTTCTTGGTGGCAGATTGGTTTCTTTGTATAGCAAGAAATAAAAGTCAATTTTCACATCAACTATATAAGCAGAGTACATTACTACAGGAAGCTGTTGTGCTCAGATCTATGGATAAAGAATCAATTACTGGATTATGGGTTAAACTATTCTTCTATTCCAATATATTATGATAATCAAAGTTCTATTGCAATGACATGAAATCCACTGCAACATTCAATGACAAAGCACATCAGTATCAAGTACCATTTCATAAGGGAACATGTGGAAAATGGTATAATGGAATTGGTCTTTGTTCCAACAGATCAACAAGTAGCAGATATATTCACCAAGCCACCCTGTGAAGCTACATTCACAAGATTGGTGAATGAATTGGGAATGATTTCAGGACAATTCTCAAACTCTGATAATTAAGTCTGCTGATATTTTTGAAGCATGGTATCTTATTATTTGTTAGTACATGTTAGATACTGATTCTTATGCTAAATGTTGATGTCATGATAACATGCAAGTTGTGCTAAATGATTTTATGTGAAAACTGCATGTTGAACTACTGATTTGCTTACATGCTCTGTTATTAGTTAAACTTGTTTTGACTAATAGGTTCTGTCAGTAGTTGATAAATTCTGATATTGGTCAACCCAGTTTTGACTGATAAGTCCTGATATTTATAATTAAAATACTGATAATGATCAAAACTTGATTGATTGTTATACTTCATTGATTATTTTAAACAAGTTCAAAATAAATTATTAAACAGTATTTTTAATTATACGGTCAGATAGTGGAATATCTTTTAATTGCTTAAATGGGTTAGTTATTGATGCAAGTATATTTTATGTTAGGTCACACACACTGTAGAGGGGGTGAATACAGTGTAAAATACAATCAAATCGAACTTTAATATCTTAAGTAACAGAAAACAAACTTTATTGAAACAATAAACTCTGTTACAGTATGGAACTATTACCTCTCAGTGATGAACAAATATCACAAGAGCTGCTAGGGTTACAATGAATAATCTTCTCGAATATGATAACACTTATAGTGTAAACCCTATGTCTATGTTTATATATTACACAGTTACAAGATAATCGCTAATTGATATGGAATATAATTCTACTTCCTAAAATATATCAATCAGATATCTTTTCTTCCAAGTATTCCATTCTTCACGGAACTCCTTCTTCATGCATATCTCTTCTTATGTTTATCTCGATCTTCTTTCCTTTAATCAGCTACTATCCTTATCTGATTGTCCTTCAGCACTTAAGTTCTGATATCCAACTTCTGATGATTATCTCCTGATAATATAAGTACTGATATCCTTAAGTCCTGACTTCCAGTATAAGTACTGATTCCCAGTTAAGTACTGATTTGTCTTGTCTTTTATCACAATGCCTTTGAGTTTTGGAAGTGACTTTTTACCAGAAGCTTCAGATTTAGATGTGACTTTCTCTGATTTAAGTCTGGCTTCTTCCTCCATTAAACTCTCCATGTCCATTCCTGGAATTTCCTGAAGAAATAACTGTCTTGACATTTCCTCATCAAGATCTAAAAGTTCATCAGAACTTATCCTTTTACCAGTAGCAGAACTTATTATTTTCCCAGTATCAGAACTTGTCCTGTGACTTGTGATTTCAGCTTTTCTTGATGTGAAACCTCTACCTTGACTATGACCTCTACCCATTCCAAAGCGTCCTTGATCATCCTTTTCATTATCCTTCCCTTTCAGTGTCTTGTCAGTCTTGCATTTGGACTTAATTACTTTCTCCCCCTTTTTGGCATCAGCAGGAAGTAGAAGAGAGACAAGCAATTCCACTGAGGCTTGGATTTCAGTAAGTTGAGATTGCTGAGAAGCTTGATCTGTCAGAATATCATTAATCTGAGCTTGTTGTTTCTCTTAAGTCTTCTCAATATAAGCAATCCTGTCAAAGGTAGGTTGGAAGAACTTTTTCTTATCAATCTTTTGAATTTGTTTCTGTTTGATGAATTCTTCCTGAATCTTGTGTAGCTCTGCATGAGTAGTTGAATGAAGACCTTGTAGATGTTTAGTACTCAATACAGTGACTCTAAGCTGGGTTTTGAAATCATCTGAATTTAACATTTCATCAGCTTTAGTCAAGTGCTCAGCAAGATGCTTTTCAGTTGGAACACAGGAAACTGAGTTCCACTCCTTAGTCCACTCATGTCCTGCAGGAGTTTCACTCCAAGGCACTGGTACTTTTCTGGTAACAAACTTCTTAACAAGTTCAGACTTAAGAATAGTTTGTTTTGAAGCATGTCCTGAAGGACCTGCTGCATCAGCATCTGCATTTGGAGCAGCATCACCAGTATCTCCAGCATTTGCAGCATCAGAACTTACAAAATCAGTATCTTCGGATAAGACAACAGTGTAAGTAGCAATGGATGCTTCAGTATCCTCTAATTGCTGATCTGGTTCAAGGTCTGATCAACAACCATATCCTGATGCTCACCTATATTCTGATCATCAACATTTAGATGCAGAGAAGGTGTAGTAGATAACTCTGGAGTTTGAACAGCATCAGTAGCAAGTGTTGTTGATAAATTATTTGCTGTTGGAGCTTCTAGGAAAATTACATCAGGCACAACCAAGTTTTGAACATCAATATCAGCACTTGTGCCTGGATCAACAGGAGATACAGATGGTGTGTTGGCCTTTTCAGAAACAGCTTCCTGAGATGGAGTTGATAGAGAAGAAGTGACTTTAACAAATTCCTTTTCTTGTGAGATCAGAGATTCCTGATCCCCTTCCTTAACTGCTTCCTCTTCATCATCTGAAACTGGCCTATTTGCCCTCTATTTCTTGTATCTCTTTGTAGATTTGGATTCCTTGGGAGTTTCAGGAACTGTCATTCTTCTAAGCCTCTTGAGAAGCCTATATCCCCCAATTCCAGAATCCTTCTGAGAAGTCTCTTTCTCAGCTTCATCAATAACAGGTTCTGAAGAAGGAACCTGGTCCTCAGTATCAGATTCATCTCTCAAGGCAATCCTCCTTCTCTTTTGAGGTGTTTGAGGAACAGTCTTTGTCCTCTTTGGCTTGGAAGATGAAGGCTTCACAGTAGGTACTGAGGTTGAGGGTTGAAACCGAGACTGTTATTAAATTTTATCCACAGATAAGTTAAGTAAAGAATTAGACTGTAATATCAGAACTTAGACTTATATCAGAACTTAACAGTCATCAGAACATAATTTCTTAACTCGAAAAAGGAATGCCTATCTTAGGAAGTCCTCACACAAATTCTGATTTATATTCTTCAGAATTAATCATCAGAATATGTAATCAGAACTTGTCCTCAGAATTTGTGCAATGAAACACAATGACTGTTCATCTAAAACAACAGAGATCACCACAGTAATTTTCATCATTCATATGGAGTGATTAGTGTGTGCATTAAGCTAAATATCAGACAAAGAGTAAAGTCTGATTCACTTCAGTACATCTTAGAAATAAGGCATAACTAAAACTTTGCTAAAGAGCTGTCATTATCCTGAAACCTACTGATGAATGAGTTCATGCTTGAGTCCACATCAACTATTTTGTGCTAATTTTATGCATCTTTTTAAAGTCCATTTCACAGTGGCTTCTCAGTGTAAGTGAGTCACGACTGCTTATCAGAATTTATGCTATTATCATAGTATTTCTCCAGTAATCATAGAGTGTGAAAAGTCACCAAGAAAATATTTTAGTTGCTTTTCTGATGCATATTACTTAATACCAGCAATGCACTTGGGTCGTCCCTTCCACATTTTTACTCTAGATCTCAAAGGAGTACCTGATTTTATTCTTTGATCCTTTTGCTTTTTCTTTTGATAAGTGAGGTTTATCAGCACTTAGTGCATTCAGCAGATTTACTAGTATTAGAACTTAACAGATGAGTAGCATTATTCTAATTTGTGACTTAGTAATAAGATAGACAAAGTAAACTCAACTAAGCTCAATTATCAGAATTTGCTTGTGTCAATAGATTTCCACAGAAATAATTACTTCTTATATGGGATCTTTTGTTTATTGAAGACTACTAGGTCAGCATCTAGCACAGTTATTCTCATAGGATTGAATAGTTACTTAAACAGACATATCACTTATCAGAGTTTAAAAACATATATCAGACAACAGTTAGTACTTAAACACATTTGTCAATTAAGCACAGAATACACAAAGATATTAAATTCTGTAAATACTGATCATAAAGTCTGATATAACAGAACAAAACTAAGCAGATTTAGAGAAAGAACCTGAAACCATTCCAAGTTCATTTACCAATCTTGTAAAAGTGGCTTCACACAATGGTTTTGTGAAGATATCTGCTAGTTGTTGATCTGTTGGAACAAAGTGCAATTCCACTGTACCTTCATCCACATGTTCCCTGATGAAGTGATACCTAATGCTGATGTGCTTTGTCATAGAGTGTTGAACTGGATTACCTGTCATAGCAATAGCACTTTGATTATCAAAGTAAATAGGGATTTTGAAATATGTTAACCCATAATCCAGTAACTGATTCTTCATCCAAAGAATCTGTGCACAACAGCTTCCTGCAGCAATATACTCTGCTTCTGCAGTTGATGTAGAAATTGACTTTTGTTTCTTGCTGAACCAAGAAACCAATCTGCCTCCAAGAAATTGGCAGCTTCCACTTGTGATTTTCCTGTCAATTTTGCAACCTGCAAAATCTGCATCTGAGTAACCTATTAGTTTAAAATCTGATTCTCTAGGATACCACAATCCCAGATCAGCTGTTCCTTTAAGATACTTGAAAATTCTTTTCACAGCTGTTAAGTGAGGTTCTCTTGGATCTGCTTGAAATCTTGCATAAAGACAGGTAGCATACATGATATCAGGTCTACTAGCAGTTAGATAGAGTAGAGAGCCAATCATACCTCTGTAATCAGTAACATCTACTGATTTACCAGTATCCTTATCCAGTTTTGTTGCAGTGGCCATGTGAGTGGATGCACTTGAACAATCTTGCATTCCAAATTTCTTCAGCAATTTTCTGGTGTACTTAGTTTGACAAATAAAAGTGCCTTCTTCATTCTGCTTGACTTGAAGGCCCAGAAAATAGCTAAGTTCCCCCATCATACTCATCTGATACCTTGACTGCATCAGTTTGGCAAACTTCTTGCAAAGTCTGTCATTTGTAGACCCAAAAATGATATCATCAACATAATCTGGACCAGAAGTAAGTCATTTCCATGGTGGAGGTAGAACAGTGTTTTGTCTATTGTTCCTCCATTGAATCCACTTTCCAGAAGAAACTGAGCTAAAGTCTCATACCATGCTCTAGGAGCTTGCTTAAGTCTATAAAGTGCTTTATCAAGCCTGTATACATAATCTGAATGTTTGGAATCTACGAAGCCTGGAGGTTGTTCAATATATACTTCCTCCTCTAATTCTCCATTGAGAAAATCACTTTTCACATCCATTTGAAAGACAGTAAACTTTTTGTGAGCAGCATAAGCCAAAAATATCCTTATGGCTTCTAACCTAGCAACTGGTGCAAATGTTTGATCATAATCAATTCCCTCCTGTTGAGAATATCCTTTTGCAACCAGCCTTGCCTTATTCCTTGTAATTATGCCATCACTGTCAGTTTTGTTTCTGAATACCCACTTTGTACCAACAACAGATCTATTCTTTGGTCTTGGCACTAGGGTCCAAACTTTGTTTCTTTCAAATTCATTTAACTCTTCCTGCATTGCTTGCACCCAATCAGCATCTTGAAGAGCTTCTTCCACTTTCTTTGGCTCAGTCTGAGAGAGAAAAGAATTGTAAATACATTCGTTTGAAGTACCTGTTCTAGTTCTGACACCTGCATCAGGATTTCTAATTATGAAATCAGGTGTATGTGATTTTGTCCACTTCCTTGCAGATGGAAGGTTTTCTCTAGAACTAGATGCTCCCCCATGATCCATGCTGTCTTCATTTTCATTTTCTGATGCTCCCCCTAAAACTATGTTCTCTGAGTTGGATTCTTCAGAATTTAGATTTTCAGCACTATCAGAACTTGGCTTATCAGAACTTGACGAATCAGAACTTGAAGAGCTAGATGTATGTTCTGATGTTTCTTGAGATGTGGTATGATCTTGAGTATGCTCCCCCTGCATAGGTGCATCTTCCTTTGGCGTAGTCACCATAGTTTCAATAACATCAGAGTTTAATCCATCAGAGTTTATAGTATCAGGACTTAGACTGTCAGTATTTTCAGTATCAGAATTTGAGTCTTCATTTTCAAATCTCAGCTGATCATGATCAATAAAATCTTCAAGACCAGTAATCTTCTTGTCATCAAAAGAGACATTGATATATTCCATGACCACTTTTGTTCTCAAATTATAGACTCTGAAGGCTTTTGTGGAAAGTGGATATCCAACAAAAATTCCTTCATCAGCTTTTAGATCAAACTTGGATAGCTGTTCAGGATGAGTCTTGAGAACAAAACACTTGCATCCAAATACATGAAAGTACTTCAGATTTGGCTTCTTTGAACTGGATTACCTGTCATAGCAATAGCACTTTGATTATCTTGTAATTGTGTAATATATAAACACAACATAGGGTTTACACTATAAGTGTTATCATATTCGAGAAGATTATTCATTGTAACCCTAGCAGCTCTCGTGATATTTGTTCATCACTGAGAGGTAACAGTTCCATACTGTAACAGAGTTTATTGTTTCAATAAAGTTTGTTTTCTGTTACTTAAGATATTAAAGTTCGATTTGATTGTATTTTACACTGTATTCACCCCCTCTACAGTGTGTGTGACCTAACAAGTGGTATCAGAGCCTTCTTGTTAACACACATACAGTTAAAGATCCAAACACAATCATGTCTGACACGGAAACTCCAACTAAGCCTACCAAAACTGAAGAACCTCCAAAGACACAAATCCAAAGTCGGTATGAAACCATCAGAGTTCCCATACTGAGACCATCTGAATATGCCATATGGAAGGTGAGGATGACCATGTTTCTGGAAGCTACAGATCCAGAATATCTTGATAGAATCAAGGAAGGGCCTCACAAACCAACCAAGCTCGCTGTTGCAGTTGTAGGTGAGGCAGCAAAGACTGTACCAAAGGAAAAAAGTGATTATACTGCTGAAGATATCGCATCAATTGCTAAGGATGCTAAGGTACGACACTTACTGCATAGTGTCATTGATAATGTAATGTCAAATAGGGTAATTAACTGCAAGACTGCTAAGGAGATATGGGATGCTCTGGAAATAAGGTGTCAGGGAACTCATACAATTAAGAATAACAGGAAGACAATACTCACTCAAGAGTATGAACACTTTGACTCAAAGGCTAATGAATCATTGACTGATTTATATGATAGATTTGTCAAACTCTTGAATGATCTGTCACTAGTTAATAAGGAGTATGATCTTGAAGATTCAAACCTTAAATTCCTGTTAGCTCTTCCTGAATGTTGGGATTTGAAGGCAACAACAATAAGAGACAATTACAATCTTGATGAAACAACTCTTGATGAAATTTATGGAATGCTCAAGACTCATGAACTTGAGATGGAACAAAGAAGCAAGAGAAAAGGAGGAAAGTCAAAGACAGTTGCTCTTAAGGCTGAAGAAGAATCCCCCAAGGCAGCTACCTCAAGGAAAGACAAGGGTAAAGCTCTGTTCACAAAGTCTGAAACTGAGTCATCAAGTTCTAAAAGTGATGATGACTCAGATTCTGAAAGCTTGCCTGAGACTGATGCTGATGGGGAGATGATGAAGCTGTGTGCTCTTATGGTGAAAGGGATCACAAAGATTGCATACAGAAAGTTCAGGAAGGGAAAGAAGTTTTCCAGGAAAGGCATAAGTTCTGATAAGAAGAATTTCAGAAGATCTGAAGGCAGAGGAGGAAAGTCTGATAGAGGAGATTATACCAATGTCAAATGCTATAACTGTGGTGAGAAAGGCCACATATCTCCTGATTGCAAGAAGGTAAAGGGTGACAAAGGCAAGGCTCTTGTCACAAAGCAGAAAAGCTGGACAGACACCTCAGACTCTGAAAGTGAGGATAACTATGCGTTGATGGCAAATGCTGATAAAGAAAGTGCTGAGAGCAGTTCTGAAGTTGCTGAAACAAAGGTGCCTCAGACTACTTATGCTTTTCATACTGATGATATTAATGAGTTGAGAAGATATCTTAAAACCATGTTTGTTAGTTATAGAGATCAAACTTTAACATGTGAAAGATTAACTTCTAAAAATCTTGCTTTTAAGAAAAGAAATGATTTCTTAGAAAAAGAGTTAGTTATGTTCCATCAAACTCAGAAGGATAGAGATGATGCTTTTTATGTTAGGGATGAAGTACTAAAAATGAATGAATCTCTAAAAACTGAGTTAGAAAAGGAAAGAGAGATAATCAGGACTTGGACTAACTCTGGCAGAACAACTCAAAATTGGCTAAGTAGTGAAAATTGGAAAGAGGGCTTAGGTTATGGAGAGGATAAGAATGATAAAGGAACTGTAGAAATTAAGCCTGTTGTTAAGCAAAAGCCGAAGTTAAAACCTGTTAAGTTTGTAACTGTAAAGTCTGATAATGATAAATCAGAAGTTAGAGAGGGATTAACTTCTGACAAACTAAAACAGGAAAAGACAGCTGAAGAAAACATAGGCTTAATGACTAAGAAGCAGCTTAAACATAAGCTGAAAGATGTTAAGAATGTAAACAAGGTAAAATCACCTAGGAAAAATAGGAATGGAAAGGAAGGTGTGAATAAAAGTAATGATTATAAACCTGTTCCTGATGCTCCTAGGAAAACATGTCATAACTGTGGAAGTTCTAACCATCTGGCTTCTTTTTGCAGGAAGAATAAGAACATTAACTCCTTACCTTCAAAATCAGGAGTTAAGAGTCAGTCTGTTAGATATAAACCACAGAATCCTTGTTTTCATTGTGGTAGTTTATAACATTCCATTTATACTTGTAAGGAATATCATAGCTTGTACTATGATTATTATCAATTAAAACCTTCTTTGAAGAAAGTTTCCATTGTTCCTTCTAGTGTAAATTCTGATTCAAAGTCTGATACTGTAAGTTCTGATAAGAAAAATGTTAACATAAACTCTGATGCTAAATCCGCTGCAAATGTTAACAAACTTGATAAGGCCAAAGGATCCAAGCAAGTCTGGGTCCTTAAAACTAATCATTAGTGGTCTTTGTGATTGCAGGGCAACAGGAAAAATATTCTAGTTCTGGACAGTGGATGTTCAGGACATATGACTGGAAATAAAGCCCTGCTATCAGACTTTGTGGAGAAAGCTGGCCCAAGTATTTCTTATGGAGATGGCAACATTGGAAAAATATTAGGATATGACAATATCAATCTTGGGAATGTCATCATTAAAGAAGTAGCTCTGGTCTCAGGATTTAAACACAATCTGCTGAGTATAAGTCAAATCTGTGATAGAGGTTATCATGTTGATTTCTTTGAAGAACACTGTGAAGTTGTGAGTAAATCTAAAGGCAAAGTTGTTCTAAAAGGATACAGGCGTGGTAACATTTATGAAGCTAAGCTTTCAACAAGTACTGATGCTTCTGCAATCTGTCTGATGAGTAGAGCATCAATTGAAGAAAACTGGAATTGTCACAAGAAACTCTCTCATTTAAATTTCAGCAATATAAATGAGCTGGTCAAGAAAGATCTTGTGAGAGGTCTGCCAAAGTCAGTATTTGCTCCTGATGGCCTTTGTGATTCTTGTCAGAAGGCCAAACAAAGAAAATCTTCATTCAAGAGCAAGACTGAATCATCAATTCTTGAGCCTTATCATCTACTACATGTTGATCTATTTGGTCCAGTAAATGTCATGTCTATTGCAAAGAAGAAATATGCATTGGTCATAGTGGATGAGTTCACTAGATACACATGGGTGTATTTCTTGCACACAAAAAGTGAAACTGCATCTATCTTGATTGATCATGTCAAATATATGGATAAATTGGTCAAAGATTCTGTGAAAACAATAAGGAGTGATAATGGCACTGAGTTCAAGAATTTGATAATGGAAGAGTTCTGCAAAAACCATGGAATTAAGCAGGAATTTTCTGCTCCTGGAACTCCACAGCAAAATGGAGTTGTTGAAAGGAAGAATAGAACTCTCATTGAAGCTGCACGTACAATGCTTGAAGAAGCAAAGCTTTCAACCTATTTATGGGCTGAAGTTGTGCAGACTGCTTGTTTTATTCAAAATGCAACACTCATTAACAAGCAAAGAAAAACACCATATGAGATGGTGAAGAAAAAGAAAGGACAAATGCTGAAGCAACATTGGCTAAATCACAACCGCAGATAGATCCAAGATCCAAGGATAAAGAAAAGGTTGGTAAACCTATCAAGGTTTATGTGCCTCCTGAGAATGAAGAAATTACTGATGAAAAGGATGATCTTGCTCTGACTTCAAGAAAAGTTCTTAAAACAACCTCTGACATGGCTCAAGTTGTTCAGAGTCAAGATAAAGTAAGTTCTGATATTTCAAAGAAGCAAGTAACCTCTGACACAGCTCAAGTTAACTTGATATCAGAAGTTAGACCAAAGACACTCCTACCAGGATTCACTAAAGCAAAACAGACTCAACCTTTGAAGACTGTTGCAAGTGGTTTTGAAGCAATAGTAGTTACTGGAAAGGAAGCAAGAGATAAAACTGGATTGGGAAGTGCTGATGAAAGAAGAATACAGAACACTACCAATGATCCAACTTCCTTGAGTGAACCAGGTATTGGAGCAACTCCTGAGAGATTGAATCAACTAGAATCTGTATAAATGGTTTACCATACCTACTTGAAAGAACACATCTTGTTGTACTTCATGACAGATGGTAGGGTTTATCATATAAGGCAAAATGCCATTCCATTGAAGTATTTTGAAGAACTGGAGAATGTACTATTCTTACTTCAAGTGGATGACAGATTGACAGGAACTGCTGCAAACTATTTGAAGGATCAGATTCAGAGACAAAAAAGGCTTTATTCTGTTAAGTCTGACAGCACATATGTTCCAAAGTACAGAGATTACAAGGATGATATAGTTGAAATGAAGCCCAACACTGCTAAAATTATAACTACCTTTCTAGGTTACAGGGCTGTGGAATTCAATCTTGAGTCTGATAAAGCTTATTTGATCAGAGTGGATCAGGATATAAGAAAAGCAAAGATTAATGATCTCAGGGCTGCAATCTTTCAAATTGGTGAAGATACTGCAGAGCTTAAAGATGCTAAAAGGAGGATGATTGATGAACTTAGATATGCTGAGAGATGTTTGTTGAAGAACTATCTCAGAACAACTCCTGACATCAGAGAGATCAGAAGATGAAGCCAAGTCGAAGATCTACAACTGCTTAAATTCTGATATTTGTACAGACTGAAGTTGTTATCAGAAGTTAAATATTGATAAAGCTTTAAGGACTGTAAGTTGTAGCTATCTAGTCTAATTCTCATGCATTTGTACTTAATGTTTTTGACATCATCAAATATCTGTTAAACTTGTATATTATGCTAATTTACAAGTTGGGGGAGATTGTTAGATATATTTGATAATGTCATGGCTAATATGATTTATGTTTAGTTTTCAGATCTTACTTAACAGGACAAATCAGTACTTAACTAGGAATCAGTACTTATACTGGAAGTCAGGACTTAAGGATATCAGTACTTATATTATCAGGAGATAATCATCAGAAGTTGGATATCAGAACCTAAGTGCTGAAGAACAATCAGATATGGATAGTAGCTGATTAAAGGAAAGAAGATCTGAAAACTAAACATAAATCATATTAGCCATGACATTATCAAATATATCTAACATTTTAATACTTGAGTATTTACATTGGGAATAGAAATCTGAAGAGAGAGATTATTTTTTGTTTACCTAGATACGCGTAATCGTGTATTTGCATTATAGTCAATTATTATATGGTTAATCAACGAGTCCCTTCAGTTTATAAACCTCTCTATTATAAATACAACCCTCCATTCTTAAAACTTCTCACTGCCTTTTCACTCACAAATTCCAATCATACCCAAGATCTTCATTCAGAATCTATGGCCACTGTCTATTCCCTTTCACATGGAGTTTACCGTCTAGTAGTGATTCCTAAATATGAAAGATTGTATTTCGATATCGTTCGGCTTAGGGTAGTCTTCCTCGACCAAGATTATCCTCCTTCTGAGATCCCACAGTCGATTCTTGATCGACTTAACTCAGATGACACTCAGTCACTTCATTTCTTTAGACTAGACTTCCGCTTTGAAGAGATGAGACAAGATGATGTGGCTGCACAACGGCGTCTCAAGGAAGAACAACTCCGCCTTATATGGTTGGCATTGTAAGAGAATATCATTTCTCTTGCAGGTTCTATGTCACGTATCTTCCATCGGAGGTCGATGAAGAAAAGAAGAAGAAGTTCGAGGAGTTAGATTATTTAGGGTTTATATTTAAAATTCTATAGAATCTTGTACTCTACATCTTAATGATTAATGGAATATTTTATCTTCTTTGATTCATTTTTTGAATACTTGTTTACCATCTTGTGTGTGTGCTTAAATGCTTTTAAATGTTATATCCAAATTAGTAATGCATGTTAAACTTTGGATATTTTTAATACTGCATGTGATTAAACTAATCTCTGTCTAAGTTCATGTGATCACTTCAGTACAGATTGAGCATACTGCAGGAGGTAACTATTGTTAAAGAAGAAATTTATGGTAGATTTAATTTTTAGTCAATGAGGATTATTATCTTTGAGTGTTACATTCTATCTAGAATCTTTGAAACTTTCTTTTTCTCATCAAGAAAGTTATTCACACTCATTTCTTAAAATTACACATCTTAAATCTTAAATTTCTTTTCACAACTGAAGCACTTGAATTCATTTCTCAAATGTTGCCAAAAATCAAGTGACATAATTCTTTAATTGTGCTCACCACTCAGAAACAACATTTAGTTGGTTAGAGACTACTTGTTGAGGTAGATCTTAATGATAATAACAGAGACACAGAGGTTTCATCAGTTTTTACTGAAGACTCTGTGATAGCTTTTAATTAACACATTCAAGTGTTAGTTCTTTGTAAGAAGGACAAGGTTTGATATAATGGTACATGACAGTAACCTGATCAAATCCTCTCCAATTCAAATGGAGGTTCTCATTATTGATGAACAATAATTGTCATAACCACAATATTAATTGTGAGCTTAATTATGTATTCACAAGGTATAAATACTGTTATTACTTTATCAGCATTTATTCTAAATACTGATCTAGTTCTTTCAACATTTATTATATTTTTCATGATATAAATCCTTTTGGCATGATTGCTCCTAGATCTTATTTAAAGACTACCTCTAGTTGTATGACCATAGATCACCCTTCTTTAGCCACCTCTTATTTCTGTAGGACAATCTTTCTAAGCCTTTTTCTGTGAGATGTGTGAAAAGATTGAGAGAAAAACAGATTTTAAGAGAGGCATGATCCTTCCTGGCAAAATGAGAGGTAGATGAGGAATAGGATTTAGTAATCCTTGTGAGGAAGCTCTGACTATTAAAAGTCATGAGACGTGTGGTGTGAGGAGTAGCGAGACTACTTTAAAATAATAGAGAGATTAATTTTTATTTTCTATATGTTTGCAGGTGCTCAGAGTACTAAAGAAACATATGTTGAACAGCAGTTTGTTGAACATAAAGAAAACTCTGATGTACCAAGGGCTATTAATCTCCCTGCAAGTCTAAGTATTGATACTTTCTAGCAGTCCATACATTCAACTATTCAACCACAAGAGGCAATCCCTGTTTTTGTTGAAAAACAGTCGATTTACTCTACTTTTTCATCACCTGAAAAAATCCTTGTTGTTGCTGAAGATGTATTAGCACAACAGTCCATTCATAAAATTTCATCCATTTCAGAATCACCACGGCATGTTACAGGAACTAAAGTTCTGAAAGTTAATCTTGAAGCTCCAATTCATTTATCTACAATACTCGAAGATGTGGAGTTAACTGCTGAAGGTGTGGAAGCTTCTGAAGCCACTGGATTACTTACTGCACCAATTTTTAATTCTATTCTACATGCTGAAGCTAGTGATGAAGTTTAACAATCAGTGCAAAATGCGGTTGTTGTTGAAGAATCTAATGATGGTGAAGAAGCTAATGTTTCTAATGCTATTATAGATCCCGAGGATGATCTTTTCTTCCCTGAAGATATGCCTATGCATGTGAGACAACAGAAACTGAAAGAGTTAGATGCTAAGAAGAAGCATGATTATTCTGATAATCTCTAGAATGCTCATTGGAAAGATAACACATATCCTATTTCTAGAACACAGGTTGTTGCACATCTGAAAACAGAAGAAGAGAAGATTACAAATCCTGATATGCTGAATCATCTGAAAACATCAACTTTAGTTATCAGATCCTTACACACAGCTCATGAAGCAACTACTACTCAAATCAATCAGATTAAAGAATCTTTGATTACTTCAAAACTGACTACTCATCAGGAAATTCAGAAACAAATTTCACCAATAGTTGTCAGGAAAACTGCAATTGAAGCCAATCAAGCTAGATTGGAAGCTAAACAAGCTCAAATGTCTGCTCAACTTACAGAAGTACAGAATTCAATGGAGCTGATTCTTTCACTACTGCTTGGTGACGATGCCAAAAGGGGGGAGAAAATTGTTAAATCTAAATGCACGCCGCTGACATTGACAAGTAATGATGATGAAAATCCTGACGGAGGTAATAAGGGGAACAGAAGGATAGAAAAAGGAGAAAACGTGAAGTGATAGTTGAAGTTAGTGGTTCATTAAAAGTAATCACTAGATTTCAGTCTAGATAATAAGGAGATAGTAAGAGGAATGAAAGAAGAGTAGAAGATTTGACTATGATTACTAGAATGCAAAATTCCTTACAAGTCACAATTGTTGCTGATGAAGACCAAGGTATTCTGGGAGAGAAGCTGGTGCGGAAGTAAGTCAATTTCTTCAAACTTTGAAAGTTAAAGGAAGAAAGACAACTTTGTTCTAAAAGGATCCAAAAATTTAATTATTTGACTCTGAGATGAGTAGAAGAATATTTATAAAAGAAAATCCTGGAGTTGATCTTGAACATCTAAGGCAATTGAAGGAGGACTTCAAGAATTACATAAAGACAACAAATGCTGATATTGCTATAATTTCTCAAGTACTTTATGAAGATGATCCTTCTAACAGACCAACCAGAGGTGTAGTTATAAGAGAAATCAGTCAGGAAGAAGATCTCAGATCATAAGTTATTGTAAAGGCTGACATGAAGCTTAAAGGAAAAGAGAAGATAGGAGAGAAGTCAAAGATTTCTACGTCTAAATCCAAAGCTGTTGAAAAGAAGAAGAAGAAGGAAGATTTTTGAAGCATTCTGAGCTGAAGAACTGGAATTAACCTCTGACATTGCTCAAGTTAAAAAAGCAGTTCAGGATGAAGAGTAAAGTCTAATATTCATTGAAGGAAGATTGAATATACATACTTGATTCCTGCATTTAGATACTTTTGACATCATCAATTGGAACTTGTCTATATTTCCATAATGAACAAGTTGGGGGAGATTGTTAGGAGCAATTGATGATATCAAACAGAAACTATCAGAAGTTCATATCAGAACTTATACATCAACGGATGTTGATGACATCAAGGGATGTTGATATCGACGGGTAAGGACATAGAAGGATAAGGACATCGATAGATAATGATATCCACGAATGATGATGTCAACGGATGATGAAATCAGTATTTGTCACATCAGTTGATCTTCGAGAAGGAAAAGGAAACAGGAACTCAAGGCGGTGAAGGATTTTATCTCAGAAGCATTTGTATAGGTTTCCTTGTTGTTGATAGAATATAATTCCTTATACATTGTGTAGTTGTGCTCTAAATAAAGCACATATTAAATTTCATGCTATAAGCATTGCGATATTGTTATATCTTTCGCATAACCTAGCAGCTCTCAAGGATATTTGTTCATCTTTTTGAGAGAGTACAATTGTAACAAGTTTTTATCAGTTAGTATAAAAACTCTTGATTCTGTTGAAGTTTTGTCGAATTGACTATATTAACTATATTCACCCCCCTCTGCAGTTGATTAAGGGCCTAACATGTAGGTTCTTCTGAAGATATTACTAACGCTATTATTTATTTGAAACTGAGTTTGAAATGAAATATATTGGAAAGACAAGATTTTTTTAGGCATATAGGTGAAACACTTATCTTCGGGTATACTTGTTCATCGGTGCACTTATACAGAAAAGATTCTTGATCGATTCTACATGGACAAAGCTCATCCATTATCTATACCAAT
The DNA here is from genome assembly GCF_009905375.1 of Apium graveolens. Lineage (NCBI taxonomy): Eukaryota > Viridiplantae > Streptophyta > Magnoliopsida > Apiales > Apiaceae > Apium > Apium graveolens. The sequence goes on along the minus strand of NC_133653.1, from coordinate 216,085,637 downwards.
GGTTGTTCAATCACTCGAAGTTAAAAAGGATCCATTTCGACCCAGAAAAGAAGATGAAGATGCACTTGGGCCTGAAGTTCCATATCTTAATGCTATTGGAGCTCTTATGTATCTTGCAAATAACACAAGACCCAGTATTACATTTTCTGTAAACCTGTTGGCAAGATTCAGTTCTAATCCAACTAAAAGGCATTGGGATGGGATCAAACACATATTCAAATATCTTCGTGGGATAATTGATCTCGGGTTATTCTTTCCACATAGTTCAAAGTCACAACTGACTGGATATGCGGATGCTGGGTACATGTCAGATCCTTATTTTGAACGATCACAAATAGGTTATCTATTCACAAATTATGGTACTGCTATCTATTGGAAGTATACAAAATATACTATGACAGCAACTTTATCAAATCACGCAGAGTTACTTGCAATTCATGAAGCAAGTAAGGAATGCATTTGGCCAAGGTCTGTAATTCAACATGTTCGAGGATCGTGTGGATTATCAAGTATTTCAGACAATCCTACAATTTTGTTCGAAGATAGTACAACTTGTATCAGATAGTTAAAGAAAGGATATATCAAAGGGGATCGAACCAAATATATCTTACCAAAATTCTTCTATACGCATGAACTACAGGAAAATGGTGATATTGATGTACAACAAGTGCGCTCATGTGATAATCTCGTTAATTTACTTACAAAGTCACTACCCATATCAATATTTAAAAAGCTACAGGATAATATTGACATGCGGAGATTGAGAAACTTACTACAACAAGATATCAAAGTGTGAGATGTTAAATTCAGGGGGAGACTGTACTCTTTTTCCTTCGTTAAGGTTTTTATCCCACTGGGTTTTTCCTTGCAAGGTTTTAACGAGACAGTTAATCTCTGTAGTAAACTCGCATTTGACAATTAAGGGAGAGTGTTATAGTAAAAAAATAATTGTCAAAATTTAATTAAGAAGACTCATAAAATTTATCGAGGAAGTCTCTCAAAATTTATCGAGGAAGACTTGCACAGCTTCTTCGAGAAGAAATTTAGTAAGGAAGAATTTTGATTAAAATCCTACCTTATCTTTTCATAGCATGTGTAATCTTATCTTATTTTTCGTAGTACGTGCAATCCTATCTTATCTTTTCGTAGTACGTGTAATTCTATCCTATCTTTCTGTATGTATAAATTGGACCTTCAGTTATTGAAATCATATACACTGAAAATATGTTAAGATCCAATTCTCTATTCAACTTCTACTTTCTCTATATGTATTTATTAAGTCATACATTATCCAGTAATTCAAGATTTACCACACGTTATTTATAACCTGTTATAGGGAGAATTTCGTATAACAGTGTTGTGGAGGTTGATGGGTGGAACAAGGATTAAGGACGGTGTTTGAAGGAGGAGGAAGGTTATGTATATTGGTGGCTGAGCTTGTATTTTGACTCCTTAATAAAAAATAGGGTTTGTTATTCTCTATCAAGCGACCCATGTCCAATACAAGTACCTACGTACCCTATTTATAGGGATCAAGCCTCATGTAGTTCTTGGGGAAAAAGTCACATAGGCTAGGGTTAGGGTTCTTCAACCCGTGCAACCCAATCTCATGATTAAAGTCAGGCCTTCAGCCAATTAGTCACGTAAATCTCGACCAGCTCCACACGCTTCCTACAATCTCGCGACATCTCCGTATTTCTTCCCGTAATTATAGAAACAACCCGTATCGGCCCCGAAATATACGAGCAACCCAGTCATCTATGAGTCACTTTCCATATTGCACACAAAGTCCTTTAATGCGAGTCGGCCTGGTCATCTCAGCCCGTACCGCCTTCCTTTTCAATTAATAAATAAAATATTTCCTTCATTTTCATAAGATGTGGGCTCATGGGCCCAGCTCGTATGTGGGAACCTGAGCCCAACTCGCGTGTGGGCACCTGAGCCCAGCTCTTGTATGGGCACCTGAGCCCATCCCTCGTGAAGGCACTTGAGCCCAGCTCGCGTGTGGGCACCTGAGCCCAGCTCGCGTATGAGAGCCCAGATGACAAGTGTGAGCCCACCTTATATGCGTGAGCCCAGCTCGTATGTCATGAGCCCAACCCGCATGTGCTGGCCCAAGTCACATTAATCCACGATTCTAGCCCACACCTGAGAGCCCAGCTATTCATTGTTCCCATGGGGACCTGTTTAGGGCCCATGACCGAAAGCGGGCATAACAACTACCCCCCAAAATTCCTGGTTGCATCTTGAGGCCAGGAATTTTCCAACATTAGATTTTTATGGTCCCGCAAGTGCAAGCCTACGAGGTCGCACCAAGCCGCCTCGTGTACCTCGCCTCGCATGCCTTTCAATGATCATGTATTTTGAACACATGACAGTTGTTGGACAACTGGATATTCTCCGAGAACAGATTCATCAGGATCATCCTATATTTCACCTACAGGTACCTCTTTGATCTTCAATCATTCATATCCATTTATATTTATCCATATGAACCATACGAGCACACACCACCTGTTCGATGCGAGCTCACACATAATCACGAAATGCGATGTGAGCCAGTTTGCTCGCGTAGATAGTTAGGTGCGATCCCGTGTAAGACGTGAGGACACTTAGATGGGACCCCATACCTGTTTTACTTTCTTTTAGGGCCACATACTAATATTCACCATATTTTATGGATGTCGAGTGCATCTTTAGCCCGCTCTTACGGATCGTCTTGCTCTTCCTCGAGCCCGGCTCGCTCTTCAGCTACTCCGTCTCCATTAAATAAATATCCACCCGAGCAGCGAGGCTCGAAGGACTTCCAATGCGAGCTGACCTCCCTCTCTGGTCGTCTCAACCAACCTATTTCTCCTGGCTCTGCTATCACCCCTCAAGAGGCCCTGAACATTGCTAGAGTTGAGAACTCGATGCGAGCAGCTGGTTCCGGCTCGCTGGATATTCATCTCGACCCTAACCCTGAAGACTACACCAGGGAGAAGAATATTTATGATTGGAGAAATAGGCCAGTGGACCTTTCCAAGATACCAGCTTCCCTCGGGGTGGAGGTACTTTTAACCCGCGAGCCCGCTCCTTTGGACAAAGAACGAGCTGAGGAGATTTTAAGAGAGATGGTTGAAGAGAGGGTGGCCCGCCTTAGGCAAGCTGTAGCCAATGACCTCGACCCCATTCATGTCAACTTGGAATCTACTAATAGCGACCTGGGGAGTGCCTACTATGACACTAAGAAAGGGAAGGAGCCTGTAGCCGCAGAGGATCCCATCTTGGGCCTCGAGGGTGAAGAAGACGGCTCATATTGATCTTATGACTCCCCTCAAAGTGAGGAGGTGGCAGATGTTACAAGTCAGTATAAGATCTACAACTATAACTATGTCCCCGCATCTTCTCTTGAGCCTTATGTGCATCCTGCCCAGCCCGAACTTGAGGGTGAGGTTATCTTCAGAAAGCAGATCATCCCAGATGGGGAGGAGAGCTCTACTGCGGTTGAGGAGATAAAGGTGCTCACTTGTCATGACCTGCCCACCTCGCTTACTCAAAAGCACTTGGCTAAGCACATTGAGCAGTTCCAGCTCGAGGGTCATATTGTCTTCCCCTTGCCGCATATGAGATGCTATAGATTCAATCATCCAGAGAATGGAGGCAGGGTGCCTTGCATGGTTTTGTCTACCTATCTACTAAGGCTAGGAATCTCCTCTCCCCTCCATCCTTTCATTAAGGATGTTTGCGAATACTACCAGCTCGCACCCCTTCAGATCAATCCAAACGGATACCGGGCCGCCCTCGCACTGTACATCATGTACCTCAAGTGAGGGTACCCTCCTCTAACCGCGAGGCAGCTGGATTATTTCCTCAATTTGAAGCACTCTCCCAACGACTTTGGGTATTTCTACCTCTCTTTCTGTTCGTGCTTCAACAAGAAGAACATCATTCACAACCGGCCGAGCAACTCAGGGAAATGGAAGAGCCCCTACTTCTATATCTGTTATTCCCTAAAAATACAACAAGAATTACAGAACGGGGGGTTGAATGTAATTCTAGCTTCTTTCTAGCTTTTAAAATAGTTCTTACTTAATACATATAATAGTGTTTGATTTGCTAAGGTGCGGAATTGAAAGATAATTAAAATCAAAATACTAAGTAATAAAACACAAGCTTTAAAACTTTCTGGTGGATTTGAATGTATCCACCAGATATATATATATATATATATATATATATATATATATATATATATATATCAGTATGAGAACTCTGTGTAGCTTAAAATGGCTCACAACTGCTTTACAAGTAGAACAAACAAACTATAGAGAAATTCTTGACAAGTACAACTTTTTCTATCTCTCTTTGAAATGTGTTTGCTTAGTTGAATGTTCTACTAGCTACACTTGGTTTATATATCACCAAGTTTGCATGACAATAAGACAAGATAATAAAACAAAACATATCTAGTCTAACTCCATGCTGCTTCACTACTCTATTCCAGCATCTTTGAATATCTTCACAATTGCATGGAAATGGTAATAATTCTTTGTTCTCAAATTCCTGCTTAACAGGATCCCACATTCCTTTTGCAAACACCCAACGCATGTGACTGTGTTCTTACTATCAACAGATATTTGAATTTGATCATCCGTCGGGACTATGCTTGTCATCCGTCGGAAAGCTTTGTTGATCATCCGTTGGGTGTCTATTTGTCACTTAACTCCATTTCACTTATACAAAATTATAAGACATCTCATATTTACAATTAATCAACCTATTCTCTATATCCACTAGCTGTCAACATGACTCATATACTCCTACAGAATCTACAAAAAAATGTTTGCAGAAATGTACTACAAGACTTATTTGTTACCTAAGCTACTCACTCGATGGATGTCAGTTTATCATCCGTCGGGACTATACTTGATCATCCATCGAGTGCTACAAAATTGACTAAGTTAAATCTACTAAGGTGTTTTGTTTAACTTATTATTAAGTTTACAATATATTCCTAACAATCTCCCCCAATTTATGTCTACTGGAATTGTAGCCATAAATTAATAGAAACTTGATGATAACAAAATAGCCTAAAAATACAGATTGAAAAGTAGTAGATAAAACTGATAAGTGCTACAATATTTACTGAAAACTGAATAAAGTAAAGTGTACAAAGAGTTGCTCACAATAAATATCAAGGTGCTCCTCTAGTCTGAGAAGATAAATCTATTTTCTTGATTGTCTGGATTTCTTTCCAAGCCTCATGTTGTTCTCTTCTATTTGATTCTGGAGTTTTCTGTGAAATTCAAGTTCATCAGCTTCAGATAAATTCAACATTTCTTATATTTCCAAAAGAGTCTCATTGCTAGAGATACTCAGTTGGTTATCCAATCTGAAGAATCTAACTCCCTTATCATCCATGAATTCCATCAGCCAATAAGGCCTCAAATGCACTATCTTTCCTGTGAAGGGAATAGACAGAGTTTTTGGAAGTGCATCTTTGGCTCTATTACTCCTTAGCTCCTCTATTTTCTTTAGGACTATTCTCCTTGCAGTCACATTAAATCCAAAGTTTTTCTTGAAGGATGAGTAGACCTTTATCAGTACAGATTGGCTTTCTTGAAGAATTTTGTGAAGTGGCCATGTGATCTCTTTCCCTCCCTTGTACTTGAACACTAGCCTTTCAGGAAGATTTTTGTAAGCATCAATCCCTCTTACTTCTTCTAATTCTTCCAAGTAGAGGTTTATTTCAGAGAACTCCTTGATGTCACGTATGTATAAGAGATCTTCCTTGTTGATTGTGGGTTGAGATTTGGTTAGGGTCTTGGATCTAAGTGTCACAGGCTTCACTTTCTTGATTGCTATAGTCTTTATTTTCTTTGGCTTGTTGAAGATAGGAAAGTTTAGTTCATGATTTGGCAAACTATCCCAATATACTGGCTCATCCTTTGGAATTATGGGCTCACCATGAATATTCCTAGTTGGATCCACCACCTTGAATTCTTCAAATACCACTAAGGGTATTGATGTCTGAGTATAAGTTGTAGACTTTTTGGGAATGTAGTCTTCCATTTCCTCATCACTAAAGGCCAATTTTCTTTTGGAGGGGAGCTTGTATCTGAATCTTCTTTTCTGTTATGGATCATGTTACATTTTCTGATTTTGAGGTTCAGCAATCACAGATGGTTGTGCAGAAATCTCAGTTGTAGTCTTCACAGCTTGAAGTTTGGCCAAGATAGCAGCTTGCTCCTTCTTTTGTTTGAGCTTCTTAGCATCTAAGGCAGCTTGCTTCTTTTCTTTCCTGATTCTTTCCTTCTCTTCCTTTTTTGCTTCTACAAACTGAGGGTGTCCAGTCACCACACAGATTTTCTTACCATTTTTGTAGATCTTGGCAATCCTTCTTTTAAGTGCTGAATCAGCTGGATCTTTGAAGAATGCAATTGACCTAGCCAACAACTTCTTCTCATCTGGCCTAGGTGTATCATACACAGTATCCATAGGATTTTTGTCAGAAAACTTTGAGTAGTTTCTTTTATGCTTCAAGACCAGATTTGCCTTTGGAGACTTTATGCAAGAGGTTTGATCCTTTTCCAGATAATTTAAACTCATTTCATTCACAGAAATCTGCTTGACTTGAGAGTGATGATTAAAGATTCTGTTGAATTTCTGCATCTATTTTTGTCCATTTTTCTTTTAGTTCCTTCTCAGCTGCTGCTACATCAATCTTTAGCAGTGTGTCATTTGATTCCAGTTTTGCTGCTGCCAGATTGATGATGTCAATGTTGTCCATGGCCGGTGGCTTAGTGAAAGCAATTGTTAGAACAATTACATTGCTGACTTGAATGTTAAGATGTTTCCCCCCTCACTTAATGAGCCTTTCTCCCCCTTTTTGTTAGCATCAAGTTGCTGAGTGGAAGGAAATTGAGCAGCAAAGTAATTGTTAGCAGAGCAACTTGGTATTCTTGCTGAAATAGTCTCTTCCTTTCTGCATCACTGACATTCATTGACTTACTAGCAATGGTGTCCACCCTTATCACTCCTGTACCTGCATTTCTCTCATAATCTCTCTTTTGTTGCATCAAGGCCTCCTCTTGGCTTCCAACCCTCACACCCTCACCTTCACCATCTAAGGTGGGACTCCTCTCACTCACTTTTTCCAGACCTGAAGAAATGGTCTGCATTGTTTCACTCATTTTCTCTCATTTTGCCTGGGAGCAACCCTTCCTTTCACTCAATTCACTCCCTTACCTCAGTCCTAAGAGTGATTGTACTACTACTAAGTCATCTGCACTTGTGACAATTGAAGGAATTTTAAGTGTTGCAGAGACTCCCGACGGATGAGGAATATACATTGGGATGGTAGTTTGGCTATCCGACGGATGACTGCTGTTAGGCACATCCGTCGGAATACAATCACTGTAATAACCCCAATTTTTGGAATTTTTGAAACCCTTATGAATAGTGATTTTGCTGATTATGCTGAATAAGAAAACTTTTCATGCCACACTATGTAGGGGTTCTGTTATTGATATTCTGAGATTTTATTAGTACTCTATATGGTATATAAGTGTATGTAAAGATCGTCAGAATCCAATTCCGAACACTTTGATTTTTCCCGGAAATCCACCAGATACAGAAAGAAGTGAGTATAAGGTAACAGGATAAATAGGATTTAAATTCAAGGATTTTAAGAGGGGATCATAAAAAGGAATATAAAATATTGAGGAAGGTTTAGGGGAACCCAAGTGATAAGATCCCGGATATGATTCCTCAAACGATAACGAAAGTTAAGCGAACCGTATAACAGATTAGCGGTCATTAGGCAAGCAATTAGGAGTTAATCAAGGAGGTTAGGGATGATGATGTCATCAAACCAACAAGAAGAAGACAAGTGTAACAAGATGACCTAAGCTTGATGACCTAAGCATGACAAGTGGGAAGGATTGGTTGGTTGATTGTGAGCCACACATTTTTCACCATGGTAAAAATTTAATTTAATTCCAAGACAAAAGGAAGCAACCAACCAACAAATATCATAACACAAATACAAATTGAAAGTTGACTTTCCCATTTCAAGAAGAAAGCTCTCGGCTAAAACAAACCCAGCAACTTCAAACTGCCATATCTCCTTCAATACTCACTCAAATGTTGTGTTCTATAGCTCGTTGGAAAGGTATTGAGATGGCCTACAACTCTTGTTCACAAGTCTCTTCCAAATAATCAAGGTAAGACCCTCATTTTTACAGTTCTTTAAATCGGACTTTTAGAAACTTCAAAGCCTAACTTTGTGTTCTTGATTTCTTTGGAAAGATCAAGCTTGTAGAAGGCTCCATAAGGCTTCCTAGTAACTTTCCACCCTCCAAGAAAGGTATAAATCTTCACACCCTTTAGAAATAAGTTTGAATGTTGAAGTTTGGAGATGGTTTGGATGGATGAGTAGTAATTTGAATGATAAGCATGATTTGAGCTTAATTGTTAAGTAGTTTAGTTGAATTTGGAGATGTTATAATATATGATTGGATTGAGATCCTTGAGCTTATTATGACTGAAATGAGTAGCATTGATGTGTATCTTGAGTTGTTGTTGATTGGTAGTTGGATTGATATGATTTGGAATGGTAAAAAATTTGGAAATTGCGTAAACATAGCCATCGTAATGTCCGATTTACTTTAGACTGCTTTTGTTCATAACATTAGGACCCGAGAAATCCCTGATAGGTTTTTACCATTGCCATGTTTAGATAGTTCATGTTACGAGCTTCATTTTGATATGTGGTTCATTTGATTCTGATGTACGGTTTAGGAGAAACGGCCGTTTTAAGTAACGACGTTTCGCGAACAAAACATTACCCCTCGCCTTACTTTGAAACATAGGTTAAAGACCTTAAAGGACTAATTGGAGTATGAAACATTTATGTAAAGTGTAATAGGTAGTTGGTAAGACACTCGCAAAGGAATCGCCTTAAAACTCGTAATGGTTAATTTATTAAAAATGGTGGGGCCGAGGGTACTCGAGCGACTTAAGAGAATCAGTAAGCGCAAAGCGAGCGTTAGAGTCTAATTTGGTTAAAGTATAGATTTACAAGTGACTTCAGTTTAATTCCAACTTATATGTTGTTTATAGGTTACCAGACTCGTCCCAAGCCATTTGTAACCCCCAGTCGCTCAGGCAAGTTTTCTACCCGTTATACTGTTGTTGTGATGTATATGTGTATATGCATGATCTTGTGATAAATGCATATTTGTTATTAGCAAATTCTTGCGATATATTGTAGCATGTGATATGGTATATATGCATGCCTGTTTCGTATTCTTGATTTATATATCTGTTGGTTCAAATGCTTATTCGTTGCATAATACCTATGCTAGAGATAAGCGGTATTTGCGTATACCCTTAGTATAGGGGATCAAAATGTGAACTTTTTCTAAAACCGGGAGGCGAGACTCCCGAGTATAATATATTTATATATATATATATATATATATATATTTGATATAGTTTTTAAAACTATTAATCGAATAAGGTTTATTCGATAACTTTATTTTATTTAATGAATATTATTACGAATATTCATTCGAGGGCTTATGACTCCTTTATTTTATTTAATGAATATTATTACGAATATTCATTCGAGGGCTTATGACTCCTTTATTTTATTTAATGAATATTATTACGAATATTCATTCGAGGACTTATGACTTCTTTATTTTATTAAATGAATATTATTTTGAATATTCATTCGAGGGCTTATGACTTCTTTATTTTATTAAATGAATATTATTTTGAATATTCATTCGAGGGCTTATGACTTCTTTATTTTATTAAATGAATATTATTTTGAATATTCATTCGAGGACTTATGACTCCTTTTATTTTATTATTTGAATATTATTTGAATATTCATTCGAGTGCTTATGACTCCTTTATATTATTTATTGAATATTATTTGAATATTCATTCGAGGGCTTATGACTCAGTTTATATTATTTAATGAATATTATTTGAATATTCATTTGAGGATCTATGACTCCGATTATTTGCTGAGATATATTCTTTATTTTATTAAAGAATAAGGTGTCGATAATCAAACTTATCTTTGATTATTCAAATAAAGATAGTACTTTCGTATAAGTATATCTTTGGTTATTTAATACTCATTTCAAGTATAAGTTTTAAAACTTCTACTTCAATTATTTTTATAAAGATTATTCTTTATGGGAATATTATTTAAATAATAATATTCAGATATTTTCTAATATATTGGGACTGATTTATTTCATTAAATCAGCATTACTCCAAACACTCTTTAAAGTGTTTTCGAGTCTTCAAAATGATTTTTAAAAGTTAGAGCGGATACCAAAACTCATTTTTATATTTAAAATCTTCCTTTTAAAGGGGATTTAAATACTCGTTCAAAACTTGAGGGATCCGGCTCAGTGGTGTATTTTACATTCGCAACGAGGTTGCTGTTTTAAGAAAACATCTTGATTACTTGCCCATCGTTCGGGAAGTAAGTTCATCTATTTGAGTCGGCATAAGCAACATGGGCTCAGTGGGCGTCCATGAAAGTGTAAGTGGCTCAGTGGGAGTCCATCAAATGCATAAGTGGCTGAGTGGCAGTCCAACATAAGGTCCTATTACGGCCAGGGTGATGACCAGTGGGGAATTCGTCCATCTACTAGTAGAAAAGGTTACTTATTGGTATCTTTGCCTGATCAGGAAGATATCAGGTTTATGCCAAGGTTTTCTCCTTTCCAAATTCATTGGATATTGCAACTTTGTTTATAATTTTTATAACAGAGGTTTTCAAGGAGTGTATAAAATGTATATATATAGGTGTATATATATATCGGGATTTAATGAAGTATCTCGTAACTTCATTATTTATAATGATATTCAAAGATTGAATCTATTCAAATCTTGTCTTGTAGTCTCATCTATGTGATGAACTTTTGAACTGATTATAACTTGAACGGTGGTAGTTCAAGTAATATTTGGAAAAGATATAAGTATATTGGGGTATCTTGTAACTTCATATTTTCAACTTATATCTAGTTAATGATTATCTTATGCATATCAAAGATTTTCAGAAAAACGTTGAGATAAGGGTAGATATATGAGATCACCTTGCAACGATATTTTTATACAGTTATAAACTGGAACTCTGTGTATATTATGCATGGAAGAGGACTTCCAAGATTTTGAAAAGTATATATGTATATATACTGAATATTTTGCGACTTCATCGCATTAAGATATCAAACTTGGTTCATTTCTTTTGACCAAGACTTTCATGAGTACTATGAGAAGGCTCATATATTGTTAATCATTATACATATTATTTTGGTGGGCTTGCTGCTCACCCTTGCTTTCTTCTTTCATCACACAACAACAGATAGAAAAGATGAACATGACCAAGCTCCCGATTCGCAAGCGGTTAGAAAACGTTCCGCAGTCTTCTGAAAGCGTTGATGCCGCCGTAGCTGAGGTAGGAGCTACCAATAGGCTAGGTTTTCAACTATTGATGAACCAGACTTATGTATAATATGAATTGTAATAATGGCAAGGAATATGTAAATTTATTCAGAACCTTTCTAAGGTGTAACGGTTTATAATTGTGGAATATAAGGACTTGTGTTATTTTTGAGTGTTCATCTCTGAGACTATAACGTGTGGTGTGTGTGTTTATTGTGGGGTCACAGTTCAGAGTAGTTGATTATTTATTAAGATTGGGTGTTATTAAGGGAAATGGAACTCGTGACAACCCGGATCCCCGACCCCGGATTTGGGGGTGTTACAATCACTACTCGACGAATGAACAATATCCATTGGGATAGAAGAAATGAATGAGCTTGGAGTGGAGACTATTGTAGACTCTGTACAAATTGATGAAAATTTGGGCACAAATATCTCAACAGACTCAAAAAGAATTGGCAAGTGAGCCAATAAGTCATCTAGAAGATGATGCTCACTTTCTTGGATTTTTGGCTTCTCCAAAAGAGTTAAAGATTGAGAATTTGGAAGTGATGTATGAATAATGTCTACATCTAGTGAGTGTGTGGGTGAATTTGGTATTTCAGGTGCTTCAATTATTAATGATTTTGGATGTGACTCCACATTTATTGGAGCCACATCAATCTGACTTTGAGATGGTGCAATGATTGGGTCTTTAGCACCAGTTTGTATTGTGTGTGTTTCTTATACATCCCCAAGGGTTTTAGATCTTTTCTTTCTTGCATAAGTCTGTGGTGAACTTGTGTCCCTAACCCTCTTGACTTGTGCTCCTGGTTGGGAGCTTGTTTTCAATAGTAGCATCCTTTTAGGAGGATGAAACTAGAGTTGAGCTAATATCCTTATTAAAAACCATAGCTTGTTGGGAAACTGTAGTATGGCTAGGCTTAGGTACACTAATCTCACCAGCCTTATCCTTAGGGTTTCTTTGACTTTCACCCTGTCCCTCACGTTGCTCACTCTCCTTCACACTTCCCTCCTTGTGTTTAGTAGATTTTACAACTGATTTCTTTTGAAAGAAACTAGAGGGGGCTTTTTTAGCTTTGGATTTAGGAATTGTTGTTTTGGAAGATGGGGTAGGCATCTGTTGGGTCATTGACACAGATGCCATAGCTACACTTGAAAACAAAGAAATGTGTGAGGTTGGAAGAGTGGAGACAGTGGTGCTTACCTCACTTACCTGAGGTCCCCCCATGATTGGAAAGTAAAAGAGGGGCACCTCTTTGTGATGACTTTCCCTGTTGAGATCAACAATGACTCTTCTTTCTTGAACCCAACAATTCAGTTTGTTGGTTGGGTTCTCAAAAACAATATTCTCAATAAGATGGTTAGCAAGCATCATAAAGAATCTATCATAATAGATACTTTTACCTCTCTTATTAAGTTCTCCTAACTTATAACCTAACTCAAACAAGATCAAGTCACTGAAGTTAAAGTACTTATCAGTAACAAGCATGTAAAGCATGTTAAGCATATAAATGTTAACATAATCAAAATTGCTTATTTTACTACAAAATATCTTAGTCAATACATCACACAGATAGCTTCATTCTTTTCTAAGACTTAGCCTCCTAATTTCACTTAACTTAGAAGTTGAAAGTGCATAGCCCATAGAATTTAACATGTTAACTATATCAATATCTGTGTGTGGAGCAGTAGAAGTGTTATCTGGAATTCTAAAGCATGCTTTGATAATGTCACAATTAATGCAAAACTGCTTACCTTTAAGAGTGAAAGTTATGGTCTTGTCAGTAGAGTTATACACGGCAGTTGTCCATATCTCCTCCACAATTTCACAGTATATTGTGGGTGATTCCAGCATAACATAATTGAGTTTACAGCTCTTCACAAAGTCCATCATCTTGTGAAATCTCCTGACTGTGGAATCTCCTTGTTCACGAGAGCTACAAAGTTGTTCTTTTCATAGATAAATCCAGATTGAGACATGATTTTGACTACTGGTGCCATTGTTAGAGAATGAGAAATTTACAGAGAGAATATTTGCTTTGGAGAGGAAAGGAAGTTAGAGCAATTGATTTGAGAATGATAAAAGAGTAGAATAAAAATGAATTCTGCTTTTATACTATCTCAAAAATAAACAAAAAAACTAACAAAGTGAAATAAAGTAACCAATCAAAATCGCCCAAAATAGCCATTTAAAAAAAATAAACTGTAAAAATTCTGTCACTTATCCGTCGTATTATACTTACAAACTGTAGGTATACCGGATGGATAATGTTCAGAGTTTTAACAGCTAAGATTGAGATAATTCGACGGATGAGAATAAAACATTTATCCGCCGGGTAATAAAATAATCTAGAAAAGTAATTGATTTTATTAACAACTAATATTCCGACGGATGATCAAACTCGATGGATAATGATCATCCGTCGGGATGTAAATTTTGACTTAGCCAAAATTCCATCCAAAACAGAAAAATCAATTAAGTTTCTGGTTGCATTATAACTTGCAAGAATATCTGAAATAATTCAAGAATAATTGAGCATACCTAACTCACTCACCAACCTTGAAAAGGTGGATTCATCAAGTGGCTTGGTAAAGATATTTGTAAGCTACTTTCCACTTGGAACAAAATGAAGTTCCACAGTACCATTCATCACATATTCCCTAATGAAGTGGTACGTGATCTCTATGTGCTTTGTTCTCGAATGTTGTACTGGATTTTCAGTGATGGCAATTGCACTTGTGTTATCACAGAAAATGGGAATTCTATCCACTTGTAGACCATAATCCAACAATTGGTTTTTCATCCATAAAATCTGTGCACAGCAACTACCAGTAGCAATATATTCAGCTTCAGGTGTAGAAGTAGAAACTGAATTTTGCTTTTTATTGAACAACGACAGAAGCTTGTTCCCTAAGAATTGACAGGTTCCTGTAGTACTTTTTATGTCTATTTTACAACATGCATAATCTGCATCCGAGTAACCAGTTAGATCAAAACCAGAATCTCTAGGGTACCAAATGCCAAGTTTTGGTGTTCCCTTGAGATATCTGAAAATTCTCTTGATAGCTACTAAGTGAGATTCTCTACGATCAGCCTGAAATCTAGCACAAAGACAATAGCAAACATTATATCTGGCCTACTAGCTGTTAAGTACAGAATTGAGCCAACCATGCCCCTATAGCTTGAGATATCCACAGACTTTTCAGTAGTATTTAGTTCAAGCTTAGTTGCAGTGGCCATAGGAGTTTTTGCAGATGTGCAATCCATTAGATCAAACTTCTTAAAAAGATCATGAATGTATTTAGTTTTACTAATAAATATTCCATCATTAACTTGCTTAACTTGTAAACCAAGAAAGTAAGTTAGTTCTCCCATCATGCTCATTTCATAACTACTTTGCATCAATTTGGCAAACTTTTTGCAAAGTTTTTCATCTGTAGAGCCAAATATAATATCATCTACATAGATTTGAACAAGTATACTAGAGCCATTAACATTTCTAAATAATAAAGTTTTATCAACAGTACCTCTTGTGAAGTGACTTTCCAAAAGAAACTTTGATAAAGTGTCATACCAGGCTCTAGGTGCTTGCTTTAGTCCATAAAGTGCTTTCAAAAGATAGTGGACATATTCTGGAACATTTGGATCTTCAAAACCAGGAGGTTTACTGACATAGACTTCCTCCTCTAAATCTCCATTTAGAAAAGCATGACATCCATTTGATAGACCTTGAAATTGGCATGAGCTGCATAGGCTAAGAAAATTCTGATGGCTTCAAGTCTTGCAACAGGAGCAAAAGTTTCATCAAAATCTATTCCTTCATGTTGACAGTAGCCCTTAGCAACCAATCTAGATTTGTTCCTGAACACTATGTCATTTTCATCCATGTTGTTTCTGAATACCCACTTGGTGTCAATTGGATGCTTTCCTTTAGGTTTGGATACTAGCTTCCATACCTTGTTCCTTTTAAATTGGTTTAGCTCCTCCTGTATAGCTAAAATCCAATCAGGATCCAAGAAAGCTTCTTCTACCTTATTTGGTTCTTCCTTAGATAGGAAGCTGTTATATAGACATTCTTCTTGAGTTGCTCTCCTTATTTAAACTCTAGAAGATGCATCACCAATGATGAGCTTAAAAGGGTGATCTTTAGTCCATTTTCTTTGTTGAGGTAGATTAGATCTAGATGAAGAGGCCTCATTATTGTCTTGATGTGTGACTGAGTTTTGATTATGAGAAACTCCCCCTGAGTTTGTAAATCTTTGATTTGAGAAAGGGGATACTTTCTGTAGGTGATCTATTCTGACTTTCAGCTTCTCTTAATGTTCCGACGGATGATGCACTTTGTGTCCCGATGGATGAAGCTGATTGTATCCCGACAGATAAGGCAGATTATCTCCCGACGGATGAAGCATTTTGTAACTCGACATATGTTGAATTATGTGCTTCATTACTTGTAGATTTTTCAGCATTATCCTTATTCACTATTTCTTGATCACTTTCATCATCACTGTCATCACTAACCATCTCCACATTATCAAATTTGAGGCTTTCATGGAAATCTCCATCTTGCAGTCTTTCAATCTTTTTGTCATCAAACACAACATGTACTGATTCCATAACAATGTTGGTTCTTATATTATAGACTCTATATGCCTTTCCCACAACATATCCAATAAAAGATTCCTTCATCTGCTTTAGCATCAAGCTTCCCATGTTGATTAGTTTGATTCCTTAAGATCTAACATTTGCAGCCAAAGACATGAAGGAAATTTAGAGTTGGCTTCCTATTCTTGAACAATTGGTTGGGTGTCATGCACTTTGCTTGATTAACCAAAGAGATATTCTGAGTGTAGCAGGAAATATTCACAGCTTCAATAAGAAATCTGTTTTTCCTTTCCACTACTCCATTTTATTGAGGAGTTCTTGCTACAGAAAACTCATACATAATCCCATTCTCTTCACAAAATAATCTCATCACAGAATTCTTGAACTCAGTTCCATTATCATTCCTGATTCTTCTTACTTTAAAGTCAGGATGATTGTTGACTTGCCTTATGTGATTGATGATGATTTCATTAGCTTCATCTTTAGAATTTAGGAAATATGTCCAGGAGAACTTTGAGAAATCATCCACAATTACTAGGTAAAATCTTTTTTTTTGAGATGGACAACACATTGACTGGTCCAAACAAATCCATGTGTAGCAATTGCAAAGGTTCTTCAATTGTTGAATCAAGCTTCTTCTTGAATGATGCTTTGATCTGCTTTCCTTTTTGGCAGGCATCACACAATCCATCCTTAGTAAACTCCACTTGAGGAATACCTCTAACCAGTTCTTTCTTGACAAGCTCATTCATGGTCTTGAAATTTAGATGGGACAGTTTCTTGTGCCATAGCCAACTTTCATCTTGACTTGCTTTACTGAGAAGACAAGTGACAGATTTTGCATTTGATGAGTTGAAGTCAGCTAGATACACATTCCCTTTTCTCACTCCAGTGAGAACCACTTTGTTGCTCTTTTTGTTTGTTACAACACAGGCTTCTGAATTGAAGGTTACTGAGTTGCCCTTATCACAAAGCTGGATGATACTCAACAAATTATGTTTGAGACCATCCACTATGGCAACCTCTTCAATGATGACATTGTCTTTTGAAATCAAGCCATATCCCACAGTATAACCCTTGTTGTCATCTCCAAAAGTAATACTTGGGCCAGCTCTTTCCTTGAACTCAGTGAGCAGGGTAGAATCTCCAGTCATGTGCCTTGAGCAACCACTATCCAGATACCAAAGATTCTTTCTATTTTTCTGCACACATCAAAATCAAATCAAGTTGATTTTGGTACCCAAGTTTCCTTGGGTCCTGCCTTATTAGCTTTCTTCTTTAGTTTCTTAGGTTTGATCTTATTTGACTTGGGAATTTCTGATTCATCCTTAGTCATCTGAGTTGGACCTTTAAAACCAGTCATTAAAAAAAAATATCATGCACATTTTGATTAACAGGAAAATGCATGCTATTTGCAAACATATTAGGTGCAAATGGCATATTAGCAAATTGTGCATTCATATTCTGAGCTGACATAGTATTCATAGGCATGGTAGTCATGTTGGGAAAAAAAGAGGGTGTAGATATAGGAGTAGGCATGGCAAGTTTGCAATTTACAGACAAATGATTAACACTAACACACTTAACACAGATTTTTCTAGGATCATATTTATTAGGTGTGTAGTTGTTATTTTTGTTAATTCCTACTTTCTCATTTCTATTGTTTTTCTTTTTGGCTTCTAATTTAACCTCAATCTTTTCTAATATGTCATTCAATTGCCTGATGGACAGATGTCCAACATTAACTTTCTTTTCCTTCCTGACTTGACTTGATTCTCCTAGAATAAAGTTCTTAGAAACTGATCCATATTTCTTATTTAACTTAGCTAGCTTAGCTTTGCTAACTGGTTTACTTACATCCAACGGATGTGGCTCCTTGTCACTCGATAGATAATCTTTTTGATTATCCGATGGATGATTTTCATCATCTGTCGAGTCCACATCTGTAAGAAATCCTTCAACCAAATTGGACTCAAGCTTCTCTTTACTCTTCTTCCAGGCTGCATCACAAAAGGACTCAATACCTTGAACTTTAGTGATTTGAGCATGAACATCTCTGGACTCAAGCCCTTTATCCTTACTTTCACATACCTTTGATGTAGACTCAACAGCTTCGACCTTCATCTCTTTCACCTTCTCTAACTCAGCAACCAGTGCTATGGATCCTCTTTTCTTCCTTCCTTTCTCCATCCTCTCATCTTGCTCTATTTCTAGCTCATTAGTTTTCAGGATGCCATACAGTCTCTCCAAGGTGAACTCCTTGTAATCCTGTGAATTTCTCAATGAGACTGTCATTGGCTTCCACTCTTTTGGAAGAGATCTAAGGAACTTGAGGTTAGAGTCTTTTGTTTTATAGACTCTTCCATGCAGCTTCAGAGCATTTAGTAGCTTTTGAAATCTACTAAAGATATCAGTGAGGGACTCACTTTCTTCACAGTGGAAATGCTCATATTGCTGAATCAGTAGCTTCATCTTATTTTCCCTTATATGCTCAGTACCATCACAAATAATCTGAATTTTTTCCCAAACCTCTTTGGTTGTTTTTACAGTTAATGATGTTATCAAACATGTTACCATCAACTCCATTGAATAATATGTTCATGGCCTTCTAATCCTTCCTGACTTGCTCAATATCAGGGTCTGACCATTCATGCCCAGGTTTTGGAACAGATGGCTCATAGCCAGTTGCATCTCTCATTGGTATATGAGGACCTCTTTCTATGCAATCCACATAGGCCTCATCTTGGGAAAGAAGATGTAGGTGCATCTTCACCTTCCAGTGGTCATAATTATCTTTGTCCAGAAATGGAATTTTGACTCCAACATCCTTCGTGTTCATCTTGTTGTTTATTGTGATCTTTACACTCTTTGTACTTCAAGAGCTTGCTCTAATACCAATTGTTATTCACTAACAATATAACAAGAATTACAGAAGGGGGTTTGAATGTAATTCTAGCTTCTTTTTAGGTTTTAAAACAGTTCTTACTTAATATATATAACAGTGTTTGATTTGCTAAGGTGCGGAATTGAAAGATAATTAAAATCAAAACACTAAGTAATAAAACACAGGCTTTAAAACTTTCTGGTAAATTTGAATACATCCACCAGATATATATATATATATATATCAGCATGAGAACTCTGTGTAGCTTAAAATGGCTCACAACTGCTTTACAAGTAGAACAAACAAACTACAGAGAAATTCTTGACAAGTCCAGCTTTTTCTATCTCTCTTTAAAATATGTTTGCTTAGTTGAATGTTCTACTAGCTACACTTGGTTTATATATCACCAAGTTTACATGACAATAAGACAAGATAATAAAACAAAACATATCTAGTCTAACTCCATGCTGCTTCACTACTCTATTCCAGCATCTTTGAATATCTTCACAATTGCATGGAAATGGTAATGCTTTTTTGTTCTCAAATTCCTGCTTAACAGGCTGCCACATTCCTTTTGCAAACACCCAACGCATGTGACTGTGTTGTTACTTTCAACAGATATTTGAATTTGATCATCCGTCGAGATTATGCTTGTCATCCATCAGAAAGCTTTGTTGATCATCTGTCGGGTGTCTATTTGTCACTTGACTTATTTGTTACAAGACTTATTTGTTACCTAAGCTACTCACTCGATGGATGTCAGTTTATCATCCGTCGGGACTATAAAGTTCATCTGTCGGGACTATACTTGATCATCCGTCGAGTGCTATAAAATTCACTAAATTAAATGTACTAAGGTGTTTTGTTTAACTTATTATCAAGTTCACAATATATTCCTAATAATATCCAGGAGGTGCCTCGAGTCCAGACTCACATTTATTATAATCCATGTAAGTGTTCCCTGGCCGCATTCCTTTTCTTCACAATAGTCCTTTCTTAACAAAAAATGTTTTTACTCATCTCCAGCCACCCCGCTCCGCACTGTCCTTGCTGGACAGGAAAAGATAAACATGGATAGCCTTCTGGAACTTCCCAAGGCGGACAGGGATATCAGAAAACTCATAACGACCTCAAACCTGGTCGCGTGTGGGTTTTTCAAAGAAGGAGTGAGGCTAACCCCCCAAAAGAAGAAGCCAAAGAAAATAGCAAGAAAGGGTAAGAACATCGGGCCCGCACGTGCGAGCCCGTGTGGTCGCATGCTTACATTTCCTGCACGCATCTCACTTTACATTGCATTTTAATTCCCTGCATTTATTATCTGCTCGCATCTCTTCTCTCTATTGTACCTTGTTGTGACTAATGTATCACTTTATTGTTTTCTTTTCAGAAATGGCCATCTCCCATATTCCCTTTATGGAAGAGGATGAGCAAGCTGCGATCTCGGGCCAAGTTCAGCCCGCGGCTACGACCACAGGGGCTCGCTCTCAGGTCAACCCTCCAGCCCGCATGACTACTCTTACTGAGCATCTCAGGGGCTCAAGGCCATCTCCTCGGCTGAAAAGGCATCAAGGCCACAAAAAGGGAAAAACTGGCGAGCCTCACCCGGAAAAGGTTGCTTCATCTGATGCCCCTCTCCCCACTTCTTCTTCTATCAACACGGTTGCGACCACATTCGGCCGGCTCGCTCAAGCTCACATCAATGATCAGGATGCGAAGAATTGGTCTTCTTCTTCTCTTGAGGCCAACAACGACGCACTGACACGGGCTGCAGCTGAGGTGTATTACCGTTAGTTGTCTAAGGCTCGAGAAATGTGAGCCCTCAGCCAGACCAACACAAAGCTCGACTCTAAGGTCAAGTCTCTTCAGAGTAAGGTCGCCGAACACGGGTAGGAGAAAGTTACGCTGGTGAATAACTATAATCAGAAGATG
Source organism: Apium graveolens (assembly GCF_009905375.1). Classification (NCBI taxonomy): domain Eukaryota; kingdom Viridiplantae; phylum Streptophyta; class Magnoliopsida; order Apiales; family Apiaceae; genus Apium; species Apium graveolens. The sequence continues at coordinate 216,064,758 of NC_133653.1, read as the reverse complement.
CTTAACCTGAATGCTGCTCATGAGAAAGCATTAAGGGAACAAAAGGAGGCTCATGACCTGGCCGCGGAAGTGTGGAAGAAGGAGAAGGATGGCCTCGAGGAGAGGGTGCTCGAGCTAGAGGGGTCAGTTTCTTCCTTGACCGTGGGCCACGAGGCCGCCCTCGCTGATGCCAGGAACCTGGGGGCCAAGAACTTCATGAAAATCTTCATCAGTAAGGTTCCTGACTTTGATTGGGCGGCTCTGGGCGCGGGCACAGCTAGGCACGCTGAGAAGCTGAAGCTCGTAAGGAGGCAGAGGCTGTAAGCCTTAGTTTAGTTTTTTTAAAAAAAAATAGACTTTTGGATGGGTAAGCGGGCACCCTTTTCGCCTCGCGTTTGTATTTGAAATATTCTACCTTGGGGCATAACTTATTTACAACTTGCTTGTATAAAATGTCAAGTCTTTTGTGCCCGCGTTTATCTTTATTTTGCTGGCTGATTTTCTTTATTTTATGTAAACTTACCATGCCCCTACTGACCAAAAGCTATCATAACCCTGACCGCGTATGGCGGGTATTACACCTTCACAGCGAGCCGAGCTCATCCGCTCACATCAGTGTTCAATCAAGTTAAATCAATGATAATTTTAAGTAGAACATGCTCACACCATTGCTAATCCATAAGTATTGCATGTGTACTTGCATTAGCGAGCCAAGATCAGGGCTCAAATCTTGTTTCTATGTTTTCTCCTCGCATAATGCGACCCTGGCCATGTATGGCAAATGTCCATACTTGATAGAGGGCTGGGCTCCCCAGCCCGCATCTATCGCCCTGTGAGCCCAAGAATATGGGCTCGCATCGCGGCCGTCTCTAACTTTTAAGTTAGTTAACGGGGTTTGTGCCTCTCACTATTTTCATAATTTTATCTTCATTTTTAATCCGCTTTGTGTCATTACTTTTCCAAGCGGGCCGGGCCCAACTCGTTTTATAGACTTGTTGTGAAGTGGGTCGGGGCCCAGCTTGATTTATGATTTTAATATGTTAATAAAACAACTATTTTGTCCTCGCATGGGTTCTTAAGGATGGGCTCCCCTGCTGTGTATTTCAATATATTAACATGAGTTAAAATATCAAGGGCACAAATAAATATCAATCGTTTATTCATAGATAATGGAAAGTGAAATGAGTACATGCTTGTGGTCTCAGGGAGGCACCTATATGGCACTATCCCCCGAGACTTAGGAATATTTTAAGATAATACTAAGTCTGAGAAGAATAATATACTGATAATACTTGCGGAGGTGTTCCGCGTTCCAAGCTCTCGGGATCAACTTGTCTTGCATATCATTGAGATAGTAGGTTCCCTCCCAGAGCCCTGATTTTATCTTGTAGGGGCCTTCCCAATTTTCCCCAAAGACTCCGTTACTCATCACCTTGGTGTTTGGCATGACCCGGCGCAGAACAAAATCTCCCATCTTAAAAGTCTGGGCTCAAACCTTACTATTGTAATGCCTTGCTGTCCTCTATTGATATGCTGCTATCTTGGTCTGAGCATCTTCCCAAGTTTCTTCAATCATGTCCAAAAAGAGGCGATGGTTGACCTCATTTGCCTTTGAGTCACATTTGTCCCTCCGAAAATATCATGCCCCTACCTCAACAGGTACCATAGCTTCACACCCATACACCAAAGAGAAAGGGGTCTCTCCAGTTGTAGTTTGGGGGGGTCGTATTGTAAGACCACAGGACCTGTGTGAGTTCCTCTGGCCATGTCCTTTTATTCTCTTCAAGTTTTCCCTTCAAAGTGTGCTTAATGATTTTATTAACAGCCTCTGTCTTTCCATTGCTTTGAGGGTGGAAAACTGCACTAAAACTCTTCTGAATTCCCAGCTGCTCACAAAATTACCGCATTTCCTTGCTATCGAACTGTGTTAGGTATGAATACAACACAGAGGGGGGTGAATATGTTTTGGCTTAAATGTTTACCTTTTGATCGACTTTGGCTTTAGCAATTGGTTGTTATCAATGATTTAGTAGAATAGATGTTAAACAATGCAAATATGTAAAACAAAGATCTTCAAAACTCACTTAATTTTATATTAAAAATCAAGCAGTGTTTTGCTACAAAATCTCTAAGTTCTTGTTTTAGAACTTACCTCCTTTCTCGAGAGAGAATACAAGATTTTCTATCTAGATTGTTACAACTGACTAGAGGACCAGTGTTAACTTTATAACTCAGTTAACTGCTGGTTTACACAGAGGATAATAAACATGCTATTAGCTTTTCTAAACTATCACTTGTCATTTCTATTTATAGAAAAACAAATCTTCCATTTCTGGCTTAGCATATCTTTAGCATCCCGTGTTTACTTTAATCTCTTCTGTCAGTTAATCTTTGCCATTGATCTTGCACATCTCTCAAGCTGCTTTTTTGTAGACTTGTCAATCCAGCTGTGTGAATTGTTTGTTGATTTGCAACCTTGGATATTGAACTGATCTGCAATTCTGTACTAAGAGAAATTTCTTCACTTCGAGATCTCCAATTAAGCTGTAGAGAATTCGACATTTCGATAGGCATGTTGGCTTGTCGATATCTCTGAAATTTCATTGTTGACTTGACTTATCGACAACTCTGAGTTCTCTAGTGAATTTTGGTTTATCGATAACTCAGAGTTCTCTAATGGACTTTGGTTTATCGATAACTCAGAGTTCTCTAATGAATGTATACTTGTCGATATCTCTGAGTTCTCAAATGGGTATCTGACTTATCGATATCTCCAATAGCATTTCCTGAGTTCTCGATAGACAACTCCTGAGTTCTCGATAGGCAATTCCTGAGTTCTTGATAGACAATTCTTGAGTTCTCGATAGGCAATTCCTGAGTTCTCGATAGGTCTTTCTGAGTTCTCGAATGACTTCTCTATAACACTGATTCTGTGACTTGTAGAGATCTTGACTTAGAATGTTTTTCACCAAACAGAATTATTCAATTCCAAGCTTCTTCATATTTCTTCTGAGGCATGACCTTCTTGATCTTCTTCCAGATAGAATTCTTAGGCTTGACACTGTTTAGGGAAAAATGCTCCAGTCTGCTCCTTTTACATTTTACAGACATTAAGTGTTACAAGTATGAATTACAGATTAAGGTTACAATACAACTAATCTTAGGGTTGGCCCCAAGCTTAACTGATTGCTAATGACATTGTCAGCATCAGTAATCTTTGACATCATCATGTTAATGACATTGTTAGCTCCAGTGATCTTTGACATCAGATCATTGAAGATTAATGACATTGTTAGCTCCAGTAATCTTTGACATCAGATCATTGAAGATTAATGACATTGTTAGCTCCAGTAATCTTTAACATCAGATCATTGAAGATTAATGACATTATTAGCTCTAGTAATCTTTGACACCATCTATTATATAACTGATTGCTAATGACATTGTCAGCATCAGTAATCTTTGACATCATCTATTATATTTTACAATCTCCCCCAACTTGTTCATTATGAAATTATGCACAAGTTCTGATTGATGATGTCAAAACTTTAAATAAATGCAGAAACCAAAACTAATATTCCCATCAGGTCTTCTTTTGTTGAGTTGCATTTAGATTTATTCAACATCCATTAGCTAGTTTGGCATTTATATATATATTCTCCCCCTTTTTGACATTACCTCCAGGAAGAAAGATCCAGCTAAATGCACATTGTTCAAGCTGCTGTCATTGTCCATTGGGAAAACTGTCTGCAGCTTCAAGCTTCATTGAGATTCATGGTGATGAGTTTATCAAAAAGAATAGAAGTTTCACTTAGATCTGCAGAAAAAGTCTGTTAGTGATAAGAGTCCTAAGTTCTCTGTTCTTTTGAATAAGTAGTCTCACCAATGCTCACTGCACTAGTCTCATGACTTTTGAGAGTCATAGTTCCCTCACAAGGATAAATCCATACACTCATCTACCTCTCCTTTTGCCAGGAAGGATCCTGCCTCTCTTATTCTTTGTTTTGTCAATCAATCTTTTCTCTTATCCTCACATGAAAGGTTCAAATATTGTTTGACCTACAGAAATAAGAGGTGGCTGAGAAGAGTTAATCTGTGATCCTGTGTTTAGAGGAAGACCATATAGGGCTAATTATATTCATTTCACCAGAAAAATGAGTGCATAAGCATCTATGACTGGGGTCACAGTTTGACTCACAGATTGCTCTATACTTATGATAGTGTGTTGTCCTCCACTTGTAGTGGGAACCTCCAATTGAATTGGAGGGGATTTGACTGGGTTACTGCCATGTGTACCAGCCTCAAACCCTTGTGTGTCTTGCAACATACTGGCACTTCAATGTGTTAAGATTGCCCTTCTTATGACATTGTCATAGGCAATTGTTCTTTTAGCTTTGACTGCTAAGATAGCTTCTGCTAGAGTTATGAGGGGAGTTGTTCCTTCTTGAGGAACCTCCAATTGAATTTGAGAGGATTTAGATAGCTCCCCCTCAGGAGTACTACTCTCAAACCTTTCAGTCTGTGAAGACTGTTTTGCACATGAAGGTGCATAAGGAATACTCATGAAATATTCAGTAAACTGATAAATTTTCATGTTTGGTGGATTCTTTTCTCAAACAACAGAAAAATCTGAAGAACATCATGAAATTGCTGTCCTTTTGTAAAACAGGTGGCTTTTGAGAGTCACCTGAGTGGGATTGTGTTTGAGTTTGTGTTTGTGTTGCTGCATTTGGGATTACTGCAGCTTGGTTTAGAGATGTTTTAGTTGCATTTGAACACAAATACCTGTTGATTGAAACTTTGAGTCTCCTGTTATTTTCTGAGTGGATTGTGTTAAACCTGTAATGCATTGAACATATTTATCTGTTTTGATTAGGCATAACCATTGAGACATACTGTTGCAAGCATTATGACAGGAAAACTAATAATCAATTAATTTGTAAACACAAGTCAACCATGACATAAACAATCAAGCAACAAAAATAAATTGATAAAGAAGAAGATAAGTTCATTAATATTAAACACAGAGTACATTAAGATTCAGATACATCAAGTAAATCCTAATCCTAACTATTCTACTTTAGACTCCTTCTTCTCGGCCTCCAACCTCTTTGCCCTGCTCTGGTAAACTCTGGACATGGAGTGTGCAAGAGAGATGATCCTCTCCTGCAACTCCAAAGCAGCAAGGCGTTGCTGCTCAGCTACCCTTGCACGTCTCTCCATCTCCAGAGAGACTTCCTCTTCAAAGAAAAGAATGTTGAGTTGATCATTCCACGAGAGTTCATAAAAGACCTCAAGTGGAATATCAAAGGGGCTGTAAACAACCCCCTTGAGACGGACACGAAGTCCGATAGGATTAAAATAAACTAGGTCATCATCCAAATGATGGACCGGTTGGTAAACTTCATGAACAAGTCTGTAAAAGACTGGGGCATCCATTTGAGTGAGAGAGAGAGAGAGACTATTTCCCATGCAATAATAAGAGTAATAATCACATAAGCATACTTGACCTAGAAATAAGACTAGTTACTATTCCCCATGCAAGTACTCAAGAAAACTAGTTTACTTTAAAGAGTGACTATTCCCCATGCAAATAAGCACGTACTCCCTACACAAAAAGTAACTCATCCTATCAGTAATCAGTCAAACAAATTTACCATTATCTGCATACTCAAAACAACACAGATAATGTACTAGTCTACTAATATTGGACTAACTTATTTTCATGTAAACAAGAAATCATATGTAAATGTGTCAATAAGTCAGAGAAATTAGAGACAAAGTATGTCAAAAGTATTTTTATGAACAGAATTTATGAATTAAATTTGTTCAGTTTTTCATACTTTTTGCTTCTTTTGATCTGTTATTTATTAAGTTCATATACTGAAGATATGAAGTAATAAATATTCAGTTTACTTAGAATTTTGAAAAATTCCAAGTTCAAATTAATCGAAAAGTCTGGGTATTTATAGAAAAAGTAAAATACTTATCGAGAAGTCAAATAAACGTTTGATATTAAACTTATCGAGAAGTAATTCTGAATTTGAAAAAGGTACATTCGATAAGTCATTTTATTAATTCTTTTCGACGACTAAGAAAAGATTTATCGAGAACTCTGATAAATGCCCAGTTTGTCCAAAAAGGACTGAAATAATTCTAATCTATTTGAATTGAATCAAATTAAAATCAGAATAAATTTTCCAAAAGTATATGTCTAAAATAATTCATTGAATTAAATTATTTTAGTTCTGAGTTATTGATAAGTCTCAAAATATCCTTGTCGAGAACTCTGTGAATTAACACTATTAGAGAACTCTGCATGATCTTATCGATAAGTTATAATAAAGCTTATCGAGAAGTCATTCGAGAAGTCTGTAAATAGACTTATCGAGGACTCACTCGAGAACTCTAAAATGACTTGTCGATAAGTCATTTTGACTTATCGAGAACTCAGTTCTCTATACCTTTGAGTACTGTTATTCTGCCTTGTGTTAATTTTACACATTTAAGATGTAAATTAACAACTAAGCAGTTTACTTAGAATTTGAAATATTCTAAGTTAATTTTTGAGTTTTTTTAAGAAAAATAAATATACAGAGATTCTGAAATATTTATAATTCATATTTCAGTTAATTTCCAATTAAATCAAACTAGGTTGATTTATTAGAAATTAATCTGCTACAACACATTAGCTGAGTTTTTGCCTTAGGATGAAGAATTGAGCATTCCAATTTTACTCACAAGTCTAGTGAAGGTTGCTTCATCTAAAGGTTTAGTAAAAATGTCAGCTAATTGTTTCTCTGTTGGAAAAAAAATGGGCTCAATGGTACCATTTGCAGCATGTTCCCTAATAAAATGGTATCTAACATCAATGTGCTTTGTTCTAGAATGATTAACTGGATTAGCTACTATAGATATGGCACTAGTATTGTCACACATAATAGGAATTTTGTGTAACACTAGACCATAGTCCATTAGCTGATTTCTAATCCAAAGCACCTGAGCACAACAACTTCCAGCAGCTATATATTCAGCTTCAGCTGTGGAAGTTGACACAGATTGTTGTTTCTTACTATACCAGGATACAAGTCTTTGACCAAAAAATTGACAACTTCTACTAGTACTTTTCCTATCAACCCTGCATCCAGCAAAATCTGCATTTATGTATCCAACAACTTCAAAACCAATTCCCTTAGGATACCATAATCCCAAGTTTGGAGTTCCCTTTAGGTATCTGAAAATCCTTTTTACAGCCATCAAATGTGATTCCTTTGGATTGGCTTGAAATCTGGCACATAGACAAGTAATAAACATGATGTTTGGTCTACTAGCAGTCAAATAAAGTAATGATCCAATCATCCCTCTGTAGCTTGAAATATCCACACTCTTGCCTTTCTTGTCTTCATCCAACTTGGTTGCAGTAGACATTGGTGTAGATGTAGGTGAGCTATCCATCATACCAAATTTCTTCAATAAGTCATTCACATATTTGTTTTGGCTGATGAAAATACCATCACTTCTTTGACTAACTTGAAGGCCGAGGAAGTAACTCAATTCTCCCATCATGCTCATTTCATACTCGCTCTGCATTAGCCTAGAGAATCTTTGACAAAGCTTTTCATTTGTAAATCCAAAGATGATATCATCCACATACATTTGAACTAGGATCATATCTTCACCATGCATCTTGTAGAAGAGATTCTTATCAATAGTACCTCTGGTAAAACCATGTTTGAGTAGGAATTCTGATAGTGTGTCATACCAGGCTCTAGGTGCCTGTTTCAATCCATATAGAGCCTTGAGTAATTTGTAAACAAAGTTAGGAAATTATGGATCTTCAAAGCCATGTGGCTGTTGCACATAAACTTCTTCTTCTAGTTCACCATTAAGAAAAGCACTCTGGACATCCATTTGATACACCTTGAAATTTGAGTGTGCAGCAAATGCCATAAAAATTCTTATTGCTTCTAGTCTTGCAACAGGAGCAAAAGTCTCATCATAGTCAATTCCCTCTTCTTGTGAGTAGCCTTTAGCAACCAGCCTTGCTTTGTTTCTAGTAACAATTCCATTTTCATCCATTTTTTCCTGTACACCCACTTAGTTCCAATTATGCTTCTGTTCTTTGGTGCAGGGACTAATTTCCAAACTTTATTTCTCTCAAACTGATTCAGCTCCTCTTGCATAACACATATCCAATCAGGATCCAATAGGGCTTCTTCAGTTTTCTTGGGCTCTACTTGAGATAGAAAACATGCATGTAGGCATTCATTAGCAGTTGCACTTCTAGTTCTCACACCAGCTGAGGGATCACCAATAATAGCTTCTACTGTATGACTCATATCCCACTTTCTAGTGTGTGTCTGTTGACTAGTGCCTTCATCATTTTCTTCCGTATTACCATGACTGTCATTTCCATTCTCTTCTTCTCCCCCTGAGTTTGTGCCATCAAATTCTGGTGTCTGAAGAGAGCTTTCATTCCCATGATTTTGTTCAGAGGTCTCTTCATTTGTCACTTGTTGTGCCACAACTTCATCTTCCTCATCAGAATCACTATCAATGGTTAGATTCTCAAATGCAAGGGCTTCAACATCATTTACATCAAGGCATTCCAAGCCTGGACACTTGTCATCATCAAAAGTCACATATGTACTTTCCATAATTTTCTTTTGATCAATCACATAAACTTTGTAGGTTGTTCTTTCCAATGAATATCCCAGAAAAATTGCTTCAAAAACTTTAGAGTCAAATTTTCCCACATATTCAGAGTTGTCTTTTAGAATATAACACTTGCTTCCAAACACATGTAGATGCTTCACTGTAGGCTTCCTGTTAGACATGATTGAGTAAGGTGATTTACCATGAGCTTTGTTGATGAGATATCTGTTTTGAGTGTAGCATGCAGTATTAACAGCCTCTTCCCAAAAACTAGTTGGCAACTGAGTATCTTGTATCAAGGTTCTAGCAGCTTCAACCAATGTTCTATTTTTCCTTTCAACTACTCCATTCTGTTGAGGTGTTCTAGCTGCTGAAAATTCTTAAATAATGCCTTTGCTTTTGCAGAATTCAGTTAATGTTGAGTTTCTGAATTCTGTTCCATTATCACTCCTCAATCTTTTCACACTAACTTTTCCTTCAGCTTGCTTCTCAATTTTCTTGATGTGCTCAATTATAATGGTTGGAGTTTCATCTTTAGAGTACATGAACTCAACCCAAGTGTATCTTGAAAAATCATCAACCATGACAAGGGCATATTTGTTCCTTGAAATGGACAAGACATTTACTGGCCCAAACAAGTCCATGTCAATAAGTTGCAGAGGTGCACTTATAGAATTCACAGATTTTGACTTGTGACTTGATCTTTTCATTTTTCCTTTCTAACAAGCTTCACAAACTTCTAGTTGAGCAAATTCCAGATTGGGTAGGTCTCTCTCTAGCTCCTTCTTGACTAAGGTGTTAATTGCTTTGAAATTCAAGTGAGATATCTTCTTATGCCATAATTTGCTTTGCTCTTCTGATGCCTTGGTGTAGAAACAACACACTTCATCCTTATTTGTTAAGTCTAAGTCTGCAACAAACAAGCTTCCCTTTCTTACTCCTTTAAGAGCAATTTCACAAGTCTTTTTGCTAATAAAAGCACAATCTTCTTTGTTGAAAACAACTTGAAAACCTCTGTCTGCAAATTGACTAACACTTAGAAGATTTACTTCTAATCCAGTAACTAGTGCTACATCTTCAATGACAACATTTCCAGAAACAATCTTGCCATATCCCATTGTGAATCCTTTGTTGTTGTCTCCAAAGGTCACCAAGGGGCCAGCCATCTCCTCAAATTGTGATAGCAGGGCCTTATCACCTATCATATGCCTGGAACATCCACTATCAATGATCAATATGACCTTCTTTCCTTTGCCCTGCACACAATGAGGATTAAGTGTGTTTAGCTACCCAAGCTGTGTTGGGCACTTTCTTCTTGTTAACTGATTTTGCAGAAGTAGAATGAGAATTTTGAGATAAAATGGAATTCATAGAATGTTAAGCATTTTCCCTTTCAGATATAGAACCAATTTTTGATTCTATGAGATCAATTCTCAATTTGTGGCAACTCTTCATCACTTTCATGTTACAGGGAATGCAGTCAAACTTGTCACAGAATGAATAGAGATCATTAGCCTTAGCTTCATTGTACTTGCAGACTCCTTCAGGTGGATTGCTAACAATCTTTTTACAAAGATGAGTTAGGTGATTCATTGACCCACAATTCTCAAACCTCTTTCTAGGAGCATCTGCAACATAAGCAAAATTATTGCTTTTGTTTATCCCAATCTTTCCATTTCTATTCTTCTTTTTCTTTTTGACCTGTTCGGCTTTAATCTCCTTCACAAGCTCCTTAGTTTCTTGATTGGCTTTTTGTGTTTCAACAGAGATGGAAGACTGAGTTGTCTCATCATTTTTCTTTTCCTTGTCCTCATCAGATATCTCCTGTTTGATAATCAACTCTTCTTCACTGAAGTTCACCTCACATGCCTTGAACAAAGGTGATTCAACTTTCTTCAAAATAATTGGAACATCCTCAGTTTCAGTTGATTTTCCTTTGTCACTGACAGACTTCTTTTTGTTTTTCAAACCCTCATAATCAAGACCAATGGCAATGTTTGCACATGGCTTGTTCTTTTCATGATATTGGCCAATCAACTCAGAAGCATTTTTGAAGGATTTCAGTTTTACTTCATTCTTCTCCATTCTTTCTCTCAATACTGCTTCAATTTCAGTTGCACACTTTAATTTGTTCTTTAAGTATGCATTTTCTTGCTTAGCAGTATCAAGCTCAACCAGCAACAATTCAGTCTCTTGTTTTTCACTCTCAAGTTTTTCATTGATCTTTTTCAATCTGCTAACTTCCTCATTTGCAGCAACCATGCTTGTATGAATGTGGAACATTTTTGTGTTCATATTTTCAACATTTTCCTTATATTGACTCACATTTAAATCAATTATGGTAAGAGTTGGTACATGTGATTTAGATGATGAAGAGTCTCCTTGCTCCAAGGCCATGAGTGCATAGTTTCCAACTTCTTCATCCTCATCATTATCTGAATCATCCCAGCTCTTGCCCTCAGCAATATAAGCTTTCCCTTGTTGCTTCTTTAACAGAGCATCATACTTTGCTTCCAATTCAAGATAGGCTTTGTCTTTCTTTGCCTTCTTGGGTTTCCCACATTCTGTAGCAAAATGGCCCAACTCATCACAGTTAAAGCACCTTATATTTGATCTATCAACAGATCCAGTTTTGTAGCCAGTTTTGTTATCAGGAGTGTACTTCCCTTTTCCTTTCCAGCTGCTGTCTTTGTTGAAGGACTGTCCTTTGCTCTTGAAAAATCTTGGTTTCTTCACTCTAATGTTAGAGAATTTTCTAGCCAAGTAAGCCATTGATTTATCAAGCTCATCAAGAGTGTAGAACTCATCATCTTCATCCAATTCCAGTATGACTTGCTCTTTAGTGTCATTGACTCTTTTCTCACTTGTAAAAATTTCTGGAGTTTGAGATCTTTGCTCATCATTAGAGGTCTGGCCATCATTCACAATCAGTGCACTTGAGCCGTCCAGTACATATCCTTGACCAGCCCTTAATGATTTCTTTTGAATCATTTCAAGTTCATAAGTTTTCAGAACCCCATAGAGCACTTCCAGTGTGATTCTACTCAAATCCCTTCCTTCTCTGATTGCAGAGATCTTTTGTTCCAAATGATCAGGGAGAGTAAGCTAGAACTTCAAATTCACTTCTTCAACATCATAAAATTTATCATGAAGCTGTAAGTCATTTATCAGCTTATTAAACCTTTCAAACACATCAGTAATACCCTCCTTTGGTTTAGCCATAAAACCCTCATACTGAGAAATCAATATCCATCTTTGATTTGACCTAACCTCCTCAGTTCCTTCACAGAGTATCTCAATCTTTTCCCAGATCTGTTTAGCAGTGTCACAGTTGACAATGTTATTATACATTACATTGTCAAGTGACTCAATTAGTATCAGTTGCAAAGCACTGTCTAGGGAAATTTTCTCTCTTTCAATATCAGTATACTCAGAGGGATCCTTGGGAGCAAAATGAGCTGGAATAACCATGTCACCATCTGTGGTTTCATCAACTCTAACCATAGGAGTGAAGGGCCCATTCTTGAGGATCTGAATGTAAAGGTGATTGGCCATTCTTATAAACATCAACATTTTCTTTTTCCATAAAGTGTAGTTGGCCTTATCAAATGGAGGAATCTTGATACTACTGATTTTCTGTGTATTCATTTTTCCAAGATCTAATCTGTTTACTTTCAGATTTTGCTCTGATACCACTTGTTAGGTATGAATACAACACAGAGGGGGGGTGAATGTGTTTTGGCTTAAATATTTACCTTTTGATCGACTATGGCTTTAGCAGTTGGTTGTTATCAATGATTTAGTAGAATAGATGTTAAACAATGCAAATATGTAAAACAAAGGTCTTCAAAACTCACTTAATTTTATATTAAAAATCAAGCAGTGTTTTGCTACAAAATCTCTAAGTTCTTGTTTTAGAACTTAACTCCTTTCTTGAGAGAGAATACAAGATTTTCTATCTAAATTGTTACAACTGACTAGAGGACCAGTGTTAACTTTATAACTCAGTTAATTGCTGGTTTACACAGAGGATAATAAACATGCTATTAGTTTTTCTAAACTGTCACTTGTCATTTCTGTTTATAGAAAAGCAAATCTTCCATTTCTGGCTTAGCATATCTTTAGCATCCCATGTTTACTTTAATCTCCTCTGTCAGTTAATCTTTGCCATTGCTCTTGCACATCTCTCAAGCTGCTTTTTGTAGACTTGTCAATCCAGCTGTGTGAATTGTTTGTTGATTTGCAACCTTGGATATTGAACTGTTCTGCAATTCTGTACTTGGAGAAATTTCTTCACTTCGAGATCTCCAATTAAGCTGTAGAGAACTCGACATTTCGATAGGCATGTTGGCTTGTCGATATCTCTGAAATTTCATTGTTAACTTGACTTATCGATAACTCTGAGTTCTCTAGTGAATTTTGGTTTATCGATAACTCAGAGTTCTCTAATGGACTTTGGCTTATCGATAACTCAAAGTTCTCTAATGAATGTATACTTGTCAATATCTCTGAGTTCTCGAATGGGTATCTGACTTATCGATATCTCCAATAGCATATCCTGAGTTCTCGATAGACAACTCATGAGTTCTCAATAGGCAATTCCTGAGTTCTCGATAGACAATTCCTGAGTTCTCGATAGGCAATTCCTGAGTTCTCGATAGGTCTTTCTGAGTTCTCGAATGACTTCTCTATAACACTGATTCTGTGACTTGTAGAGATCTTGACTTAGAATGTTTTTCACCAAATAGAATTATTCAACTCCAAGCTTCTTCATAATTCTTTTGAGGCATGACCTTCTTGATCTTCTTCCAGATAGAATTCTTAGGCTTGACACTGTTTTGGGAAAAATGCTCCAGTCTGCTCCTTTTATATTTTACAGACATTAAGTGTTACAAGTATGAATTACAGATTAAGGTTACAATACAACTAATCTTAGGGTTGGCCCCAAGCTTAACTGATTGCTAATGACATTGTCAGCATCAGTAATCTTTGACATCATCATGTTAATGACATTGTCAGCGCCAGTAATCTTTAACATCATCTATTATATAACTGATTGCTAATGACATTGTCAGCATCAGTAATCTTTGACATCATCTATTATATATTACAAACTGCTTCTTTTTATCAGAAATTAACTTGTAAGGGATGCCATAGCGGCACACAATGGTCCTATGCACAAATTCCTTGAGCTTTTTTGCTGTGATAGTGGCTAGAGGCTTGGCCTCTGCCCACTTAGTGAAGTAATCTACCGCAACAACCACATACTTGACCCCTCCCTTGGCCTTCGAGAGTTCCCCGATCATATCAATTCCCCACATAGCGAAGGGTCAAGGGCTCACGAGGGATGTGACAGGGGCCACGGGGCTGTTGTAATAATTGGCATATCACTGCACTTATCACAAGCCCGGGAGAATTCAAAGGCGTCTTTTTTCAGTGTTGGCCAATAGTAACCCTGACGAAGGATTTTCTGAGCTAGAGAGCTACCCCCGAGTGATTACCACAAATGCCCTCGTGTACTTCCCTTAGGATATAATTGCATTCATCCCCATCTATGTAATTGAGGAGGGGCACACTGAACCCTCTTCTGTATAGGACCCCATCGTATATCACATTGTGGGCTGCCTTGTATTTTATTCTTTTTGCCTCATTCTTTTCATCCGGGAGTGATCCTTCTTTTATGTAGGCTAAGATAGGTGTCATCCACGTGGGGCCGAGGTTATGACTAAGGCTGCCACCTTGTGCTCGGGCACACTAGGTTGCCTCTGTATATCAAGGGGCACAACCCCTAGCAGAGTGGCCTCGCGGCGCGAGCCGAGTTTAGCTAGCTCATCTGCGCCTTCATTCTGCCTGCGCGGGATTAGTTCTAGCTTTACCTCGTTGAATCTTGTGATTATCCTCTGCGCACACTTCAGGTAAAGCTCCGTTCTCAGCCCCCTAGCTTGATACCCCCTTTATCTGATAGACCACGATCATGGAATCACTAAACACATTCAAATTATCCACCTTCATTTCCAAAGCTAGCTTGAGACCATTGATCAGGGCCTCATACTCAGCATCATTGTTGGTTGCATGAAAGGCCAGATGGGTCGCGCGTCTGATCTTGTGCGCCTCTGGGCTAATTAGCTCAATTCCGCCTGCACCATCCCTATTAGAGGCTCCATCCATAAATAGGCTCCACCATGGGGCACTATTTTGGCTTTCCAGCCCGACCTCTTCTGTACTAGGCATGACAACAAGGGCTCCCTGCTCCACTTCTTGATGTGGAGGAAATTCCAACATAAAATTAGCCAGGGGTTGGCCTTTGATTGCGGTCCTTGGCTTATAATCTACCTCGAACTGGCCGAGCTCAACCGTCCACTTCAGTATTCGACCAGAAGACTCCGGTTTGTGCATTACTTGCCTGAGGGGATAGGAGGTTCGTATCTCTATCATGTACGCCTGAAAATAGGGCCTGAGCTTTCGGGAGGCCAGGATCAGAGCATATGCTAATTTCTCGAGGCTCGTGTACCGAGTCTCCACATCGGCAAACCTTTTACTCACATAATATACCAGGAGCTGGATACCATCCTCCTCTCGAACCAATACCGCACTTACTGCAAATTCAGAGACGGCTAAATATAAGACCAGAGTCTCACCTGCCTTTGGGTTGGACAATATTGGAGGGCTGCTGAGATGCTTCTTTATGTTCTCAAAGGCTTCCTCACACTTATCTCTCCACTCAAAATTCCTCCCATTCCCTTAATTGCTTTGAAGAACTCCTGGCATTTGTCGGAGGACTTTGAGAGGAAGCAGTTTAAGACAGCCACTCGCCCCTTTAAACTTTGGACGTCCTTCACCCGTCTGGGGGATCTCATCTCGAGTAGGGCTCGTATCTTGGCGGGGTTGGCCTCAATGCCCCTCTGGTTGACAATAAATCCCAAAAACTTCCCTAATTCGACCCCGAATACACATTTCTGGGGATTGAGCTTCATCCTATACTCTCTTAGGATCTGAAACATTCCTGGTAGATGGCGGACATGATCCTTTGCTCCCTTTGACTTCACAAGCATATCATCTAAATAGGCCTCCATAGTCTTCCCTAACTGATGTTTGAACATCTTGTTTACCAACCTTTGATAGGTTTCCCCAGCATTAAGGAGCCCGAATGACATCCCGATATAACAATAGAGGCCCCCATCAGTAATAAAGGAGGTGTGCTCCTGATCTGGCCCATACATTGGGATTTGGTTATATCCCGAATAAGCATCCATAAAGCTAAGTAGTGTGTGCCCAACTGTGGAATCAACCAGCTGGTCGATTCGAGATAGAGGAAAGCTATCATTCGAGCACACTTTATTTAGGTCGGTGAAGTCCACACATGTCCTCCATTTTCCATTTGGTTTCTTGACAAGCACTGGGTTGGCCAGCCACATGGGGTAGAAGGCTTCCCTTACAAGCCCTGCCTCCGTCAGTCTATCAACCTCTTCTTTGAGGGCCTCTGTCCTCTCTCCACTAATCGGCCACCTCTTCTACCTGACCCCCTTCTTTTTTGGGTCCAAGTTGAGCCGGTGGCACATGACATTTGGGTCAATCCCTATCATATCAGAGTGTGACCATGCAAAGACATCCAAATTTCTCCTCAAGAATTGGGCCAGATCATCCCTCAAGTCAGGACTTACGTTAGAGCCTATTCTAAGTATTTTGGAAGGATCATTCGGGTCTACCAAGATTAGAATTGTGTCATCTGCGGCCCCAGCCCTTTCGACCATTGGGGATATTCTCGGGTCTAAGTCTTCCCGAGCCTCACTGGTTTTTCTCACTTCTATGATTGTCAAATCTTCTGTGTCCTTGAGCTCAGGCTGGTGAGCTCGAACCGGATTTACCGAGCGTTCAGAGGTCATAATGACTGTGTGAGTGATTCCGTTAGGCAGATCCATAGTTGTTGTGATTTTTTCTGGGCTCTCTTCTTCATCACTTGCCTCTTCTACAATCCCCTCATGTACCAACATGATGGGCTGAGAGGCTTCCATCAGCAAGGCCCCTAGGCGCGGTTCCACCTGAATCCCCATGTGCTCGAAATAGTTCTCGGGCAATTCCTCGATTGAAATCAGGTTACAAGTCTCGTGTCCTTCAGGCCGTACTCTCTTCCTGCCCTCTGCCTCTTCCATGAGGATATCTCCTTCACCGGGTTTCCCGACTTGGCCGCCCTGAGTGCCTGGTTGTAGCAGACCCTCAATTCATATTGACAGCTCTTCAAGAAGCCTACCCCTGTAGGGGTTGGGAATTTTACTGTCATGTGATGGATCGAGGTCACCATCCTCATTTCCCTCATAAGGGGTTTGCCCACTATAACATTGTAGGCACAAGGCTGATCTACAACTGTAAACATAGCGATTTGGGTGGCCATATAAGGTTCTTCTCCTAAGGTTGCCGGGAGACGAATTGTCCCTTTTAATCCGATTGAGTTTCCCGTGAACCCGTACAGGTGTCCACCTATCGTGGTTAATTCTCTATCCAGTAATCCTAGCTTCTTGTAGGCATAATAAGTCAAAACGTCAGCCGAGCTTCCGGTATCCACCATTGCTCGGTGAACATTCATCATTCCAATATTCATTTTTATGACCAGGGCATTAGTATGAGGGTAATGCACCAATTTGGCATCGTTCTCCCTAAACACGATATCATCAGTCTCCTTTTCAGAGAGGTTCGGGGGCCTTTGGCTCAGATGGTTGACGTTGGTGAGGGGTTTTTCCTTTGCTTCCTGGGCATATATGTCCATCGCCTTCTGCTTGTCTCCACCAATGTGAGACCCGTCTAGAATAATATGAATGTTTCCGGCCCGAGGTATCATTTTTTTGTCCTCTGGGGGTGGAGGAGGGACCGTATGATGATAAGCCATTTGCTTCTGAACCTCCTTGATAACCCACTCAGTAAGCTTCCCTTGTCTTATCAGTGTCTCGATTTTGTCTTTCAATTACCTGCAATCAGTTGTATCATGCCCCGTGGCCCCGTGATATGCACAATGCTTTGAGGTATCTCTTTTGTTGTAGTCCGTGAGAGGAGCCGCCTTTGTGAATACCCCATTTACAGCATAGATAGCATATATATGGTCGATAGAGGCTATCAGAGGGGTATGTGTCTGTCATTTGCTTATATATGGTCTGCCCGAATCTTTGGTGGTCTCTTTGCCCCGGGCGGACTTTTTTAGGCTCGAACTACGGCGATATGTTTTCCTCCTCTCGTCAGGGCTCGAGGATCGGTCCCTCTTATCCCAGTAGTTCTCGCTGATTTTCAGCTCCCACATCGACTTATCCACTCTCTTAAAGGGTTTGGCTTGCTCATAGAATTCGGCCAAGGTTCTCGGCTCACTTGCCTGGAGACTCTTCCAAAATTTTGACCCTTCTTTCAACCCTGCAATCAATAAATTCTTGATGGTCTCCTCGCTGGCGCCCCTCACCTTGGGAACTTCGGTATTTAACCAATGAAAGTATTCTTCCAGGGGCTCCCCCTCCCTTTGCTTGATGTTGGATAGTGTAGCCACATGGGGTGAGTAGTGGAGGGTGGACTGAAATTGTCTGACAAACAGGTCCTCCAATTGTCGCCATGTCCTTATGCTAGCAGGTCCCAACTTGGAGAACCATTATTGGGCACTACCTCTGAGTGATGCAGCGAAGAGTCTGCAGTGGGTCATCTCCAGCACCTGATAGACTTCCATCTCAGTGTTAAATTGTATAAGGTATTCCGCCGGGTTGGCTTCGCCATTGAATAAAAGATCGGGGTTGTGCCTGAATACTCGAGGTAGGGGAGATGATCGAATAGCAGTTGTGAACGGAGAAGGGGCGGCTGAGGTTGCGGGCCCCCTCTTCTATCTCTACATCTCGTCCAAGATCCTCCTCATGTATCTTACTCTAACAACTTCTCATTCCCTGCCACCATCCATGTTACTCAAATGATGTGCCCCCTGAGGTCGCTCGCGGCGTCCCCTGCCTCCAGCTCGCACTTGTGACTCCTCTTCGTGATTGTCTCTACGTCTACGTCAATTCTCCCTCCTGGACGAGGTGCGCTGACATCTTTCTAGAGGGGTCGTTGCACGCTCTTTTTTTGAGGTTTTCGAATCTACAGGCTCCTTCTCTTCTCTCTCTTTCTTGAAATTCTCTAACTTGAGCTTGAGGTCGTGCTCACTTAGATTCTTACCCACACGGTCTAGCACGCTAGTCAACCTTGCCTCGGACGAAGCTGGCTTCTGCCCCAATCCCTTAAAGATGGTTGCCCCGCTCGTCCTAATCTTGGGGTATGTCTTCCTCTCTATGCGATGCCTCTTTCTTTCGCTTGGTCTCAGTTTTCGCGTCATCAAAATCGTGTATCAGCCCCTTTTGGGGACCCTTTCCCTTCCAGCTACGTTGCGAGACTTTGAAGCGGCGAGCCTTGCATTTGGCATTCCGGACCTAGCTTTTCTCTACCCTTGACATCCGGGCGTTTATCTCATTCATCTGATCGTCCAACCCTTCAAGATATGTCATGACCGCCTGCCCGTCCACGATTACAATTGGCGGAGGTGGCGCCTGATTCTCTGGGGGCATGTGCTCGACCTCGTTCTGGTCCTTCTTCTTACCGCGCTTCCTGGTGTCCCCGCTTGTTTGCCTTATTTGGTCATCTATTCTCCTTAAGATGAGCCCCCTCCTTCTAGCGCCAAATATTATTGGGAGAATTTCGTATAACAGTGTTGTGGAGGTTGATGGGTGGAACAAGGATCAAGGACGGTGTTTGAAGGCGGGGGAAGGTTATGTATGGTGGTGGCTGAGCTTGTATGTTGACTCATAAAGAAAGAATAGGGTTTTTTATTCTCTATCAAGTGTCGACCCATGTCTCATACAAGTGCCTACGTACCCAATTATAGGAATCAAGCCTCACGTAGTTCTTGAGGAACAAGTCACATAGGCTAGGGTTAGGGTTCTTCAACCCGTGCAGCCCAAGCCCATGATTAAAGTCAGGCCTTCAGCCAATTAGTCACGTAAATCTCGACCGGCTCCATACGCTTCCTACAATCTCGCGGTATCTCCGCATTTCTTCCCGTAAACAAACATGGAAAATACCATATGAGATGGTGGAGAAAAAGAAGTCAAATCTGAAATACTTTCATGTATTTGGTTGCAAGTGTTTTGTTCTTAAGACTCATCCTGAGCAGCTGTCAAAATTTGATCTAAAAGCTGATGAAGGAATTTTTGTTGGATATCCACTTTCCACAAAAGCCTATAGAGTCTATAATTTAAGAACAAGGATTGTCATGGAATCTATCAATGTCTCTTTTGATGATAAGAAGATTACTGGACTTGAAGATTTCAATGATCATGATCAGCTGAGATTTGAGAATGAAGATTTAAATTCTGATGACTTAAATCCTGATCCTATAAGTTCTGACGGTTTAAGTTCTGATGTCATGGAAACTGTGGTAACAACTCCAAAGGAAGATGCACCTGTCCGGGGGAGCAATCTGAAGATCCTACCACATCTCAAGACTCTCGAGAAGCATCAGAACCTGTCACTGGCTCTTCAAGTTTTGATTCATCTAGTTCTGATGAGCCATGTTTTGATAATTTTGGAAGCTCTGATTCTTCAACTCCTGAAAAATCAAACTCAAATTCTGAAGTCTCGGAGAGCATAACTACAGGGGGAGCGTTAGAAAATAATGATGGAGATAGCATGGATCATGGGGGAGGATCCATTTCTAGAGATCAACTTCTATTTGCAAGGAAGCAGACTAAATCACACACACCTGATTTAATCATCGGAGATCCTGAAGCAGGTGTCAGAACTAGAACTGCAACTTCAAATGAATGTCTCTATCATTCCTTTCTATCTCAGACTGAACCAAAGAAAGTGGAAGAAGCTCTTCAAGATGCTGATTGGGTGCAAACAATGCAGGAAGAGTTAAATGAATTTGAAAGAAATAAAGTTTGGACCCTAGTGCCAAGACCAAAGAACAGATCTGTTGTGGGCACAAAATGGGTGTTCAGAAACAAAACTCACAGTGATGGCATAATTACAAGGAATAATGCAAGGTTGGTTGCTAAAGGCTACTCTCAATAGGAGGGTATTGATTATGATGAAACATTTGCACCAGTTGCTAGATTAAAAGCCATAAGAATCTTTTTGGCTTATATTGCTCACAAAAAGTTCAAAGTCTTTCAAATGGATGTGAAAAGTGCTTTTCTCAATGGAGAATTGGAAGAAGAGGTATATGTTGAACAACCTCCAGGCTTTGTAGATCCTAAATTTCCCAATCATGTCTATAGGCTTGACAAAGCACTTTATGGCCTTAAGCAATCTCCAAGAGCATGGTATGAGACTTTAGCTCAATTCCTTCTAGAAAGTGGATTTCACAGAGACACAATTGACAAGACTTTATTCTACCTCAATCATGGAAAAGACTTACTTTTGGTACAGATATATGTTGATGATATCATATTTGGTTCTACAAATTCCAAACTCTGTGAGAGGTTTGCAAAGCTAATGCAGTCAAGATATCAAATGAGTATGATGGGAGAACTCAGCTATTTTCTGGGCCTTCTAGTCAAGCAAAATCAAGAAGGCACTTTTATCTGTCAATCCAAGTATACCAGAAATTTACTGAAGAAATTTGGAATACAAGATTGTTCAACTGCATCCACTCCCATGGCCACTACAATCAAGTTAGAGAAGGATACTGGTAAATCAGTAGATATTACTAACTACAGAGGTATGATTGGCTCTTTACTCTATTTAACTGCAAGTAGACCTGATATCATGTATGCTACCTGTCTTTGTGCAAGATTTCAGGCTGAAATAAGAGAACCTCACTTAATAGCTATAAATAGAATTTTCAAGTACCTCAAGGGTATAGCAGATTTAGGATTGTGGTATCCTAGGGAATCAGATTTTAAGCTAATAGTTTACTCAGATGCAGATTTTGCAGGATGCAAAATAGACAGGAAAAGCACTAGGTGAAGCTGCAAATTTCTTGGAGGCAGGTTGGTTTCTTAGTTTAGCAAGAAACAGAAGTCAATTTCCACATCAACTGCAGAAGCAGAATATATTGCTGCGGGAAGCTGTTTTGCACAGATTCTTTGGATGAAGAATCAGTTACTAGATTATGGGTTAGAATTTTCTAAAATCCCTATTTACTGTGATAATCAAAGTGCTATTGCTATGACAGGTAATCCAGTTCAACACTCGGTGACAAAGCACATCAGCATTAGGTACCATTTCATAAGGAAACATGTGGATGAAGGTACAGTGGAATTGCATTTTGTTCCAACAGATCAACAGCTAGCAGATATCTTCACAAAACCACTATGTGAAGCTACTTTTATAAGACCGATAAATGAACTTGGAATGGTTTCGGATTCTTTCTCTAAATCTGCTTAGTTTTTATTCTCATGCATCAGACTTTATGATCATTATTTACATATTGTATATCTCTGTGTAATCTGTGCTTAATTTGAAAATTCATTAAATGTTGATTGTTATTTGATGTGGATCTATATATTCTGATAAGTGTTTTGAATGTTCTGTGACTATTCAATCCAATAAGGATAACTGTGCTAGATGCTGACCGAGTAGTCTTTAACATACTAGAAATCCCATGTTGAATTAGTTGTTCATGTGGAAACTCATTAACACAAGCAAATTTTGATATTGAGCTCAGTCAAGTTTACTTTGTGTATCTTATTACTAAGTCATAAACTAGAATCTTGTTTCTTATCTGTCAACTTCTGATATCAGTAAATCTTAATGATGAACTACATGCTGATAAGCCTCACTTATCAAAAGAAAATAAAAGAAAAGAAAAGAATAAAAGTCAGGTACTCCTTTGAGATCTAGAGTAAATATGTGGAAGGGAAGACCCAAGTGCATTTCTAGTATTAAGTAATATGCATTAGAAAAGCAAATAAATTTTCTTGGTGACTTTTCACATTCTCTGATTACTGGAGAAATACTCTAACAACAGCATAAATTATGATAAGCAGTCGTGACTCACTTACACTGAGAAGCCACTGTACAAAGGAATTTCAAAAGATGAATAAAATGAGCACAAACAGTTGAGGTGGACTCATGCATAAATTTGTTCTACAGTAGACTTCATGATTGATGACAAATTTTAAGCACTTTTCAGAGTTATGCCTTATTTTTAAGATGTACTGAAGTTTATCAGACTTTAATCTTTATCTGATATTTTGCTAAATGCACACACTTTCACTCCATATGAATGATGAAAATTAATGCGGTGATTAAGTTGTTTTTGATAAACAGTCAAGTGTCATTTGCATAATTTCTGAGGACAAGTTCTGATGGAAGTTCTGATGATTAAATTCTGAAGAAAACAAGTTAGTCTTTGTAAGAAGAATTACAGATACAAACATTCACTTATTGAGTACAGAAGCCAAATTCTAATGACTGGTAAAATCTGATATAAGTTAAGTTCTGATATTAAATCCTGATGGAATCCTTGATGCTTACGTGGCATTTTTCTTTACTTGACTTATTTGTGGTAAAATTCTGAAACAAACATATTTAAATCAGAATATATTTGGGTAAAATAAAAACAGTCATAATTATTATGGGTTAGTGGTTAACGTGTTGGTCCTGAAAAACTGCATGTGCACGGTAATTATTACTTATTTTACGTGCCCATTAACTCCTGTTCTAACCGTTTACTGATTGTTCACATGTTGCCAGGTGTAAAGTGTATTCCATGCTTCAAAAATATAATTGTTGAGTGGAGAGAGTATATATATGGGAGTTAAAAGATTTTCTAATCTTTTATTTACTTTTCTATTCTTAATCTCTCTTATTCTCTCTCTCTCTCGAATATTCTCTGAAGCATTTTCTTACAGGACTTTTATCAAACACCTTGCAAACACTCTCTCTTTCTCATGTAATTTCTTACAGAGATGGCACCAAAAGACGTGATTTTCAACGGAGCTAAGTTTGTTCCCAACAACTACTCGTCTATTCTTAGCAAGGCTGAAGCTCCATCAGAACTTCACTTCATTCTGGACATTCTTGCTAATTCTGATATTGGGTACGCTCTGACCCAACCTGACGCAGTCTCTGGAATCCAAGTGCTGAAGTTTTGGAGAAGTGGAGTATATGATGATGGTGGTGTTCAAGGGTCCCCAAGTATTATCTTTTCAACAGGGGAGGATAAGCATGTCGTGACATTGGCCACGGTTCGACAAGCACTGCAGCTACCTGAGAACTGCGCTTATTCAACTGTTGAGGATCCAGTTCTTCAAAATATGATAGCCAGTCTGGGGTATGAAAAGACATTGGCAAAGCTGGGTCAATTGAAGAGATCCAATATAAGGAGGGAATGGAGTTTCTTCTTTGACTGTATTACAAAGACCTTCGCCAATAAATGTTCTAATTTTGATGCAATCCCCATACTCAGTCAACAAATCGGGTATGCTCTTATTAATCAAACTGATTTTGATTATGCAAGTGATGTTTTAGGTTTTATTGGGGATAGGATGACAAAAAATAGGAATACTGTCTATTTTGCTAGATTCCGTCATCTTATTTATAGTTTTTTTTATGATGATAAACCCCAATCTGCTAGTGAATTAATTTCATCTTTTAGACTAGCAAAAAGAGCTTGTAATGACTTATTATCTACTAATAATAAGAAGGTTGTGTTAAGACCCCTCTGAGTTCCTTTATCTTTCAAACAGGCCTTAATAACCTATGATCAAGTTACATATACTACATTATATCCTGATGTTCAACCATCTGAACCTCAACCATCAGCACCTACCACCACTACCCAAACTTCTCAACCACAACCAAAATCTACCATCAGGACATCTGTAAAACCATCAACTAAATCATCTAAACCTGAATCATCAGCACAGACCATCAGACCTTCATCTTCCAAACCTTCTAAGAGGACAAAGTTTGTTCCTCAACCTCCACAAAAGAGAAGGAAGATGATCCTCAGAGATGAATCTGATAGTGAAGATGAAATAGTTGAAGCACAGGTTCCTGCATCAGAACCTATGATAAATGAAGCTGAGAATGTTATTTCTCAGAAAGAAACAGCAGCTCAAAGTTATGATACTTTGACAAGGAAATTTGTAAATTCTGTTGCTGCAACAACAACTCCTTCTTTGGCAAGGAGATTGAAGAAAATGAAGGCTATGAGGTATTTGGCTAAATCTTCATCAGAAGATAATGAAGAAGTAGAGGAAGGAGATCAAGAATCTCTGATCTCCCAAGAACCAATCATTATTGAAGCTCTGATTTCTTCAGCTCAAGCCACGGACACTGCTACTGATACAGTGGTAACACCTCCTGACTCTCCAATAAAAGCTACAGATGATGCTAAAGAATAAACTGGCAACTCTGAGATATATATTCACAATTTGAATATACCTCAAGTTATTTATCTGAAAGCTCCAACTACTGAAGCTCAACCATCTACAGTCAAATCTCCAATCTTAGATATCGAGATACCATCTACATCAAAGAGACCAACTCTGGAGATAAATTCTGATGATCAAAATTTAGATGATGTTATTCTTGAATCTCCAGTTGCATCACACACTCTTATACTGTCAGAAAATGATGAAACTTCCTCAAGTTCTGGAGACAGTATTTTTGTTGAAACTCCAGTTCCTATTCTGGGAAAGGAAGCTTTGGTAAAGAAATTTGTTAGACAGGATGCTCCTGTACCTTGGGAAGAAACTCACAGGGGAGTTGCATGGACCAAGAAGTTGAATGAATCAGATTTTATTCCATACACCAAAATTATGACAGAGCATGTATCAAAAGCTGATGAGTTATTGTCAAACTCTGATTTTAAGACTCAACTCAAGGTAACATCTATGAGTACAAGAAGTCTCCATAGTCTACATTCTATTACTCATGTTAAGGTTGATACACTCATGAAACAAGCTTATAAGCTAGATCTACAGCTCAAGCTTGACAAGAATAGGTATGCCAGACCTACTCTTGAGAAAATTGAATCCATTGACAAGGTTCAAGAGGAGCAACAGGCCCAAATTGCTGAGGTTCTGGTTAATCAAGCTTCTCAAAAAGCTCAATTGGATGAAATCCAATCTTCAGTTGAACTTCTTCTCTCTCTTTTACTTCCTCATGATGTCAAAAAGGGGGAGAAGGTAGTTAAGTCCTGTTATTCCCAAGGAACTAACAATGAGATTTACAGAAGGGGGGTTGAATGTAAATCTCAAAACTTTTTCAAGTTTTGAGCAGTTTCAAAGGCTAAGTGTCTTGATGAACGGTTGTGTGTGAATTGATTTGGGCAGGTGCATACAGATATATATTCAAAACACAAATGTAAAGAATACAAAGGATTTAAAAACTTTTCTGGTGGATTTTTTGTTCCATCAGATATGTGTATTTCAGAAAATCTGTGATTAAAGAATTGATCACAGCTGCGTCCTGGTACAAACTAGATGATTTTCTCTCTATGTTTTTCTAAACAGCTCTGTAAAATTCACCATCTAATTACTAGCTGCAACTTGGTTTATATATCACCAAGTTTACATGTGAAGACAAAAATACAAATACAATTAAAAAGATTCTTCACATGTTTCTTCTTCATTTCTCTATCCAATACAATCTAGGATAATCTGTGAATCTTTGAATACTTTTCTTGATTCCTCCAAGAGGCTACCACATTCCAATTTGTCTCTGTCAACCCATGTGCCTCTGTCAGCCTATGAATTGTCACTGTCAACTGCTATTGAACTAAGCATCCGTTGAAGCTTTCATCCGTTGATGGCTTTATCCGTTGATGCAATCATCCGTTGATGGATGTTATCCGTTGAAGCTTTAGAGACATCCGTTGAAGCTTTGTTTCTCACCCGTTGAAGGCCTTTAATTTATCAGTTGATACTACTTCATTTATACAAAATTACAAGGAATGAAATATTTACAATTAGCCCTCCTATTTGCATATCCACTAGTAGTCAACATGACTTATGATTTCCTACAATCATCTAAGAATTATAACTTAAATACAGAAACTGAAATGTGCTACAATACTAAACTTATTTCTAAGTAAAGCTACTCCATCAACGGATAGCCAGAATGGTCTTATCCGTTGAGGCTACAAACACTAGATTTCTACTTAAGTGTTTTGTTTAACTTATCATCAAACTAATACACATATTCCTAATAATCTCCCCCTATTTATGTCTACTAGAATTGTAGGCATAAATTTAGGTTTAACTTGATGATAACAAAACACTTAACAAATATATGAACTGAAGTCAAGTAGAAATTCAAAAGTGCTGCAAAAGTGTATGAACTGAGATAAAATTGAAGAATTACATTGTTTCCAAGGATGCTCCTTTAGGATGAGCAGATCATTTTCTTTTTCTTTGATCCCTTGTTTTCTTTCCTAGCCTCCTGTCATTTTCCTCTACTTGGAGTTGGAGTTGTCTGTATAATTCAGCTTCATCTTCTTCACTGATGTCCAACTTAGATTGCATTTCCTTGAGAGTTTCATTACTGGCAATTTTAAGATGGTCTTCAAGTCTGAAAAATCTTCGGACTCCTTTATTGTCTCTGAACTTTATCAACCAATGAGGTGATTTATTAATTTTAATTCCATGCTCAGGTATGAGTAATGTTCTAGGTAAGGAATTAGACTCCCACCAAGTTTTCCTTATGTTGGCAATCTTGTTGAGAATCTCAGTTTTGGCAGTCCTGGTAAAGCCAGAATCCCTTTTGATAGCTGAGTAGACTCTAACCAAGGTAGAATAGCCTTCATTCAGAATTCTTTGAAGAGGCCAAGTCCTTTCCTCACTTCCTTTATACTTGAACACTAGCCTTTCTGGGAGCTGTTTGTATGCACTTATTCCCCTTACTTCCTCCAGCTCATCCAGATAGAGTTCAATATCTGTAAACTCTTTTATGTGACAAATGTAAACATAATCATCCTTTGAGACTTGTGGCTTAGGCTTAGGTTTGTATTTCTGAGTGAATTTACTTGAGGTTAGGGGAGGTGTAGATTTGGATTTTCTTTTCAGTTTCTTTGGTGGTGGAGAGGTAGTTAGGAAGGTAGGCAAGTTGATGGTGTCCCAATCAATAGGTTCCTCTTTAGGGATGATTGGTTCACCATGGACATTTATACTAGGATCAGCAACAAAAGGTTCAGGAATGGAAGGTAGTGGTTTAGATTTTGATTGGGTTTCTTCAGTGTCATCTCAACTCTTCCTTTTTGCATTATCCTTCTTTCTGTTCCCTTTCTGCCATTCCTTTCTTTCCTCCACACTCTCTTCAACCACATTCCCCATATCCATATTTCTACTTTCAATCTTGTCTTCTTCACTCTTGTCTTCAATCTTCTTCTTTTCTTCATCCTGACTTGACTTTAGCTATTTTTCAAGCTTTGCTAGTGCTCTTTTGTCAGCCTTCAGCTTTTTAGCTTTTTCCTTTAACCTCATGGTTTCTTCCCTCTTGGATTTTGAGAATTTGGGATGTCCTTGCATCACACAGATACTCTTTCCCTCTCTATAAATGATAGTCATATTCATTCTTTCCACTACATCATTGGTCTCTTTGTGCTTTATGATGCTACCGCCCAAAACTTTGTCTTCATCAGGTTTTGGAAGAGGAAAATCTACTTCTTTTGATTGACTCAAGTTTAGAGGGTTCTTTGTAGAGTCCATGTTGAATCTAGTGGATGACTTGAGTATCATGGGTTTCAAATTCCTGAAGGAAGTTTCTCCAACCTTGTTCCTCCTTACTGGCTTGTGCTCCATAATGATTAGCTCAACCTTTGTGCTATATTTCCCAGATAATGATTTTGAGGTTGTAGCGCCAAACACATGTTGCATCCTTTCATCAATTTGTCTCCTTTGCTCTTTCACCTTCATCTCAGCTGCTGCTAGCTGGATTAGATCAATTCTATCAAGCTTTCCTTTGATTTGAAGTGTTGGAGAAGTAGTGATGGCAGGAACTAGCACTTTGGATATTTGGATGTTTGTAGATGGCTCCCCTCCCCCTTCTTTATTCTCCCCCTTTTTGTTATCATCAAGAAGAGGAGTCAAGCCTTGTGTTTTAGCCAGTTGCATGAGTAGACTTGTCTGAGACTGTTGATTTTGAAGAATGGTGACCACAGAGTTTTCAATGACATGAACTTTGTCCTCCAACTTGGCCAGCCTCTTTTCAGCATCTAATTCTCTTCTTAGTCTCAGTAACAAGTCCTGCATGGTACCATAGGGCATGACTGAATCCAGCTTCTCGGAATTGTAGGACTTTAAGTCAGCTATATCCTTCTTGAGCTCATCCATACTCAGATTCTGCCTTAATTGTTGTAGCTTCATGAGATGTAGAAAATCTAGGTGGGCTTGAAGAAGAGCCTTGGTACCAGCATTGGAGGTGTTCTGAATTGCTCTTTGGATTGACATGATTTGTTTGACTAAGGAGACATTGAATTGTCCTGGTGTTGACTCATTTGTCAATGCCCATTCAGGTAAATCTGGAATAGAACTTGGGCCTTCATCTCCCCCTAAGTTCATGCTTCCATCAAATGAAACAGAGTCATCATCATTAGAATTTACTCCAAATTCTTCAGATGGCTCACCAGCTGTAGAAGGCATCAAGTTGACAGCAGCTTTATCCCTTTGTAGAGATTCTGAAGTATGCACTAGGTTTAAAGTCTTTTCTGCCTCCTCATTGCCCTGAGTAGCCAACAATTGATAGGCTAACACATGATGAGTAAAAGTGTCAGCATCCAAGGAAATGTTATCAATTACAGCCTTGTAATGTTGCTGAAATTGTCTTTCCTTTTCAGCATGATTCACAACCATTGACTCATTGGCAATGGCTGGATCCACCCTTATACCTTCTATACCTGCTTTTCTCTCAATTTCTCTCTTTTCTTGCATCAAGGGCTCCCCCTGGCTCACACTCCTCACACCCTCACCCTCACCTACTAAGGTGGCACTCCTCTCACTTTCTTTTGCCATGCTGGAAGAAATAACATGCATATTTAGACTCTCAAGCTCTCCTTTTGCCTGGGAGCAACCCAACCTCTCACTCAAATTTTCACTCCCTTCCCTCAAACCTAGAAGTGATTCAGTTATTTGTGTAGAGACTATCAACGGATAGGGAGTATCCGTTGAAGTAGGAACTGATGGTATCAACGGATAACTGCTGTTAAGCTTATCCATCCAAGAACAACCACTTGTCAACGGATGAGGAATATCTGTTGAAGAAGGAAAAGAAGTAGAAATTGAAAGTGACATGATTGTTGAATCTGTGTGGATTGATTTTAATTTAGGGGACACAGATTCTTCAACCAAATATGAAAGAATTGGCTGATGATCCAACAAATCATCTAAAAGATGATGATCACCAGTATTTGAGTGGGGCTCCTCCCTGAGTTGTAAAGAGGGAGAATCAGGAATTGATGTGAATATCATGTCCACATCCAGAGATGGTGATGGAGAATTTGGTGATTGATGTGTGTCAATTTTAAGAGAATGGGGCTGTGACTCCACATTTGTTGGAGTCACATCAAGCTGAATTTGAGAAGGCATAGACACAGGTGGGTGTATCTGTGCAGTGTGTGCACCCTGTGTGGAAACTGAGGTTTTGATCCTCTTTCTTCTTGTAAAGGCTTTTACAGGTGAGTGTGTGGCTTCGATGTCCCTCCCTCTTTTGTTCTGTGTCCCTGGTTGGGGACTATTTTCAATAGCTGCACCCTTTTGGGAGGATGCAACTAGGGATGAGTTTGAATCATTTTCAACCACCACAGTCTTTTGAGAAACTGTGGCTTGGCTAGCTGGGGTACCACTCACCTCTCCTACCTTATCCTGGAGGTTTCTTGATGATCACCCCTCCCTTCACCACTCACACCTTGTTCACTCCCCTCAGGGTTTATGGTAGTTGTTACAACTGTTGTCTCTTGAGAGACAACAGAGGTGGTTTTCTTTGACTTTGGTCTTGAAACTTTAGGTTTGGTGGCCTTGGTAGGAATCTGTTGGGTCAAAGACACAGATTCCATGGCCACACTTGAAAGCAAAGAAATAATGAGGTTGGAAGTAGTAGGAGTTGAAGAAGCATTTACCTCACTTACCTGGGGTGCATTCATTATTGGCAAATATACCAATGGCACCTTATTGTTGAGGTTAATTCTCAAAAGATCTGCAAGGACCCTTTTCTCTTATGCGCAGCATTTGAGTTTATTACTCTCATTGGTTATGACCAAACCTTCAGCAACATGGTTAGCCAATAACATAAAAATCTAGCATAGTAGATGTTATGAGGTCTATTAGCTTTGTTACCTAACCTGGTACCCAATTCTAGCATTACATAGTTGCTAAAATTAAAATACCTATCAGAAACTAGCATATAGAGCATATTAACTAGAGATGAAGTTATTGCATCAAAATTACTAATTTTCCCAGAGAAAACCTTGATAAAGGCATCACCAAGAAAACTCCATTCTTTCCTAAGGCCTTTTCTTCTAATACTCCCTAAACTAGCAGAATCAAAAGAATAGCCTATGGAATCTAACATGCTAGATACATCATTATCAGTGTGTGGTGTCATGGCATTGTTCTCAGGTAGTTTGAAACAGGACTGTATATCATCACAGTTAATACAGTAATCTTTACCTTTGAGAGTGAAAGAGATGGTCATATCAGTGGGGTTGAACTCTGCAGTTGTCCAAATCTCCTCAATTACCTCACAGTAAATAGTTGGGGCTTATAGCAATGCATAGCTTAGTTTTGCAGTTTTTGATGAAGTCCATTATCTTGTGATAATCTGAGTGGGCTTCATTCTTTTCCACCAAATCTATGAAATTGTTTTTCTCATAGACAAATCCGGACCGGGACATTATCTTTACTACTAGTGCCATTGTAGTGGGTAGAGGTTGCAGAGAAAAGTTGAGAGTTTTGGGAGAGAAAGAGAGTAAAAGCTTTTTGAAGAATTGCAAGAAAGCGTAAAATGAGAATAAAAATTCAAGGGCTTTTATACTTTCTCAAATTAAAACGTAAGGAGAATGATTAATCAATATTTTTAAGTAAATTACAGCCGTTTGAGAATAATGAAAACTGTATAAATTCTAAAAACTGCCTTTAATACAAATACATACAGCTGTGTATATATATATGTATCAACGGTTAAGTAAAAGAATCAACGGTTGTGTCTTACTTAAAACAACTGATGTGACACTTCAACGGATGAGGTAAATAGTTATCCATTAAAGATTAACACACTTTTATCCGTTGGAGGATAAAATTACAAGAAATGTATTTGTCTTTCAACGGATAGTGAACATCCGTTGATAGAACAATTTTGGCTTTCAACGGATAGGGAATATCCGTTGATAGAATAAACTTTACTTAAAGCCAACTTTGTTCTTGCAGCAAATTCATTTCAGGCTTCAAAACAAATTATAATAAGGACATGAATTTATGAATAATTAAGCATACCTAACTCACTTACTAATCTTGTGAATGTTGATTCATCAAGTGGCTTGGTAAATATGTCTGCAATCTGCTTTTTACTTGGAACAAAATGAAGTTCCACTGTACCATTCATCACATGTTCCCTTATGAAGTGGTACTTGATGTCAATGTGCTTGGTTCTTGAGTGCTGCACTGGATTTTCAGTAATGGCAATGACACTTGTGTTGTCACAGAATATAGGAATTTTGTCAACCGTTAGCCCATAGTCAAATAGTTGATTCCTCATCCACAGTATCTGTGCACAGCAACTACCAGCAGCAATGTACTCAGCTTCAGCTGTTGATGTAGAAACAGAATTTTGCTTCTTGCTGAACCATGACACAAGCTTATTCCCTAGAAATTGACAGGTGCCAGTTGTACTTTTCCTGTCTATTTTGCAACCTGCATAATCTGCATCTGAGTAGCCAATTAGATCAAAACCAGACTCTCTAGGGTACCAAATTCCTAGATTTGGTGTCCCTTTGAGATATATGAAAATTCTTTTAATAGCCACTAAGTGAGATTCTTTAGGGTCAGCTTGAAATCTAGCACAGAGACATGTAGAAAACATTATATCAGGTCTACTAGCAGTTAAATATAGAAGTGAGCCAACCATGCCTCTATAACTTCAAATGTCCACAGACTTTTCAGCCTTGTTTAATTCAAGCTTGGTGGCAGTGGTCATGGGAGTTTTTGCAGATGAACAATCCATTAAGTCAAACTTATTTAAAAGATCATAAATATATTTAGTTTAACTAATGAAAATTCCACCACTAACTTGTTTAACTTGTAAACCAAGAAAATAAGTTAGCTCTCCCATCATGCTCATTTCATATTTACTTTGCATTAACTTAGCAAACTTTTTACAAAGCTTATCATCTATAGAACCAAATATAATATCATCTACATAGATTTGAACAAGTGTTGTAGAGCCAATAACATTTCTAAAGAAAAGAGTTTTGTCAATAGTACCTCTTGTGAAGTAATTATCTAGAAGAAATTTTGACAAAGTCTCATACCAGGCTCTAGGTGCTTGCTTTAGTCCATAGAGTGCTTTCAACAGATAATACACATAGTCTGGAAAATTTGGATCTTCAAATCCTGGAGGTTGGCTTACATAAACTTCTTCCTCCAATTCTCCATTCAGAAATGCATTCTTGACATCCATTTGATAGACTTTGAAATTGGCAT
This sequence comes from Apium graveolens, assembly GCF_009905375.1. Classification (NCBI taxonomy): domain Eukaryota; kingdom Viridiplantae; phylum Streptophyta; class Magnoliopsida; order Apiales; family Apiaceae; genus Apium; species Apium graveolens. The sequence continues at coordinate 216,031,483 of NC_133653.1, read as the reverse complement.
GGGCTGCATAAGCTAGAAAGATTCTGATGGCTTCAAGTCTTGCAACTGGAGCAAATGTCTCATCAAAATTTATTCCTTCTTGTTGAGAATAGCCCTTGGCAACCAATCTGGCTTTATTCCTTATGAAAATGCCATTTTTATCCATCTTGTTCCTGAATACCCATTTTGTGTCAATAGAGCTCTTGTTCTTTGGCTTGGGTACCAGCTTTCATACCTTATTCCTCTCAAATTAGTTTAGCTCTTCTTGCATTGCTAAAATCCAATCTGGATCCAATAGAGCTTCTTCCACTCTCTTAGGTTCCTCCTGTGATAGAAAACTACTGTATAGACATTCGTCTTGAGTAGCCCTTCTAGTCTGCACCTTAGATGTTACATCACCAATGATCAATTCAAAAGGATGATTCTTGGTCCATTTCCTTTGAGGTGGTAGATTAGCTCTAGATGAGGTTGCCTCAGTATTGTCATGATGTGAGATAGAGTCTTGATTGCTTGAAACTCCCCCTGAGTTACTGATCCTTTGAAAGGAACTGGGAGTTCTATCCACTGATGAAGTGAATTGATTATCCGTTGATAGACTATGATCAACGGATGCTTCATTATGTACTTCAACGGATGATGCACTTTGTCTTTCAACGGATGCTGCATTACTTCTATCAACGGATGCTGAATTATGACTTTCAACTGATGCGGTATTTTGTGCATTATCCAAAGGCAGATTTTGAATTCTTTTCGAGGTGCCTTCTCCATCATTTTTATATTCACTATCATCACAATATATCTCAATATTGTCAAATTTGAGTCCTTCATGATGTCCCTCATCTGTTAGTCCATCAATCTTTTTATCATCAAACACAATATACACAGATTCCATAACAATGTTGGTTCTTAGATTGTAGACCCTATATGATTTTCCAGCAGAATAACCAACAAATATTCCTTCATCAGCCTTTGCATCAAACTTCCCATTGTGATCAGGTTGATTCCTTAGAATGTAGCATTTGCAACCAAAGACATGAAGAAAGTTTAAAGTTAGTTTTCTTCTCTTGAACAATTGATAGGGAGTCATGCCTTTTGCCTGATTGATTAGAGAAATATTCAGAGTGTAACATGCACAGTTAACAGCCTCAGCCCAAAAATATGTTGGGAGTTTTGACTCTTCAAGCATTGTTCTTGCAGCTTCAATTAGTGATTTGTTCTTCCTTTCCATCACACCATTTTGTTGTGGAGTCCTTGGAGCTGAGAACTCATGCATGTTCCCATTTTCTTCACAGAACAACTTCATGGTAGAATTCCTGAACTCAGTTCCATTGTCACTCCTGATATTCCTTACTTTGAAATCTGGATGATTGTTGACTTGCTTGATGTGATTGATAATGATTTCACTAGCTTCATCTTTTGATCCAAGAAAGTAGGTCCATGAACACTTTGAGAAATTATCTACAATCACTAGGCAATATCTTTTCCTTGAAATTGACAATACATTGACTGTCCAAAAAGATCCATGTGAAGCAGTTGTAATGGTTCATCAATTGCTGATTCAAGCTTCTTACTGAATGATGCTCTCTTTTGCTTTCCTTTCTAACAAGCATCACACAGTCCATCCGTTGAGAATTCCGCTAGAGGCATTCCTCTAATAAGTCCTTTTTGACTAGATCATTCATTGTCTTGAAATTCAAATGGGACAGCTTCTTGTGCCATAACCAACTTTCATCTGGACTTGCTTTGCTGAAAAGACAAGTAATTGATTCTGCATCTGTAGAGTTGAAGTCAGCCAAGTACACATTCCCTTTTCTAACTCCAGTTAGAACCACTTTGTTGTCCTTCTTAATTGTGACAACACAGGCTTCAGAATTGAAGGAAACAGTATTCCCTCTGTCACATAGTTGACTGATGCTCAATAGATTGTGTTTGAGACCATCAACTAATGCAACTTCATCAATGATGACATTTTCTTTTGAAATCAAGCCATATCCCATAGTGAACCCTTTGTTGTCATCTCCAAAGGTTATGCTAGGGCCAGCTCTCTCCTTGAACTCTGTGAGCATGGTGAAATCTCCTGTCATGTGCCTTGAACAACCATTGTCCAAGTACCATAGATTCCTTCTTTTTCCCTGCACACAACAAAATCAAATCAAGTTGATTTTGGTACCCAAGTTTCCTTGGGTCCAGCCTTGTTACTCTTTTTTTTAGACTTCATACCTCCTGCATCTTTTGACTTAGGTAACTTTGGATCAACATTGGTCTCAGGTGTAGTTGGTTGAAGTGTAGGGTTAGTCACAGAATCATTTTGCACATTTGGTTGAATTTGATAAGGCATAGATTGTTCAAACACATTATTCCATATAGGCATGTTGATGGCATTTGAGGCATACTGAATGCAGCAATATAAGGATTATTAAGATATGGCATGTTTGCAAAATGTGCTTGAGGATTCTGTTGAGACATAACATGCATAGCATGCAGAGGTGACATAGACATGTTAGGCATGGAAGGAGTTAAAGGCATAGGAGCATTCTTAACAGACTTGCAGTTAGCAGATAGATGATTAACACTTTTACAATGCACACAACTTTTTCTAGGAGCATACTTATCAGGTGTGTAATTGTTGTGTTTGTTAATCCCTACATTCCCATTTATGTTAGATTTCCTTTTAGTTTCCTTTTTATCCTCAACCATCTTAAGCCTATTTTTCAACTGATCTAAATTCATGTGTCCTATATTCACTTACTGGCATCTTTGGATGTGCTAGCTTCTTCTTTGACAGTTTTTGGAAGTTGAACCAAACTTCTCATTGAGATTTTTCAAATTGTTCTTTTTAGAATCACTTGCCTGTTTTGATTGATGAGCCTTCAACGGATGCTCCTTTTCTTCCTTCAACGGATAATTTTCATCATCCGTTGATTCCACATCCATTGACAATCCATCAATTAATTCTACTTCCTTTTTGTTTTTCTTCCAGGCATTCTCACAGAATGATTCAATTCCATGAACCTTGACAATCTGAGCACTAACATCCCTAGATGTTTTCCAGGCCTTGATTACATCTTGTTCACGTTCTAATTGTTTAGAAAGAATTTCTACTTTCTTAACAGATTCTTCTAGTTCACTCTCAACAGATAAGCATTTGATTTTAATCTTTTCAATCTCAATTACCTTACCCTCTAACACAGCATTCCTATCACTTAAAAACAAATTATTCTCTTTAATTCTTGTGTTTTCTTTAGCTAGTGATTTAAGGGAAACACGCAAATGATATAACTCATTGGACATGTCATTTATAGCTTCATTGCATTCAATCTTAGAAAGCTGAGAGAGGTCAGTAGTAATTACCTGGTTGCTTGATGAACTAGTTTCATTTTCATCAAAATTAGCCATCAGGGCTAGGTTGACATATTCCATATCATCATCTTCATTGGCTCCATCCGCTGCCCAGTCATCTTGAGTCAGAAAAGCTCTTTCCTTTTGTTTGAGCAAATCGAAATATTTCTTTTTATAATCCACTTGCTCAAATTTCTTCTTATCAAAGGTTGGCTTTCTGCACTCATTTGCAAAGTGTCCACTTATGCCACAGTTATAACATTTGAACTTAGATTTGTCCACCATGTTCTTGTTTGACTTAGTGAATTTAGCATTTTTTTTGAATTTCATCTTTGCAAACCTCCTGGACAGAAAAGCCAGATGTTCATCAACATCATCAGAGTCATCTTGATTGGAACTATCTTTAACCTCAGCTACTTGCTCCTTTCCCTTGTTTGATTCTGATTTGCTTGTGCCAATTTTGAGACTTGGCATTGTCTTTTCTTCATTCCTGGCTTCAGTCTTCTCATTGTCAGCTACAAGTGCAACTGATCCACCTTTTCTCTTTCCCTTTTCCAACAGCTCATCTTGCTCCATCTCAAGTTCATAGGTCTTCAAAATTCCATATAATCTTTCAAGTGTGAAGTCCTTATAATCTTGAGAATTTCTTAGTGAAACAGTCATAGGCTTCCATTCCTTTGGTAGAGACCTCAAAAATTTTAAGTTGGAATCCTTGACTTGACTTGGTATACCCTGCCATACAGCTTCAATCCATTCAACAGTTTCTGAAATCTATTGAAGGTATCATTCAGTGATTCTCCTTCTTCAAAATGAAAGTATTCATACTGTTGAATGAGAAGCTGCATTTTGTTTTGTCTGACTTGTTCAGTACCGTCACAGATGAGTTGCACAGTATCCCAAATTTCCTTAGCAGTTTGGCTGTTAATGACATTATCAAACATATCTTGATCTAAGCCATTAAACAGAATGTTCATGGCTTTCTTGTCCTTGTGAACTTCTTCAATATCTTCATCAGTCCATTCTGCTTTAGGCTTGGGAATAGACTGTCCAATAGCAACTGTGGCAGTTGCAGCTGTGGCTACCTTGTGAGGGATGTGATGACCATTTTCAATACAGTTGATGTAGCTTTCATCTTGAGAGAGAAGATGTAAATGCATCTTCACTTTCCAGTGATGATAATTATCTCTTTCCAGGATTGGAATCTTTACACCAATATCCTTCTTACTCATGATGTTAGTAGAATAGATCTTTAAACTCTTTGTAAGTTAAGAGCTTGCTCTGATACCAATTGTTATTCCCAAGGAACTAACAATGAGATTTACAGAAGGGGGGTTGAATATAAATCTCAAAACTTTTTCAAGTTTTGAGCAGTTTCAAAGGCTAGGTGTTTTGATGAACAGTTGTGTGTGAATTGCTTTGGGCAGGTGCAGACAGATATATATTCAAAACACAAATGTAAAGAACATAAAGGCTTTAAAAACTTTTTTGGTGGATTTGTTGTTCCACTAGAGATGTGTATTTCAGAAAAATCTGTGATTCAAAAGAATTGATCACAGCTGCGTCCTAGTACAAACTAGATGATTTTCTCTCTATATTTTTCTAAATAGCTCTGGAAAATTCACCATTTAATTCATATGCACAATTTGGTTTATATATCACCAAGTTTACAAGTGAAGACAAAAATACAAATACAATTAAAAAGATTTTTCACATGTTTCTTCTTCATTTCTCTATCCAATGCAATCTAGGATAATCTGTGAATCTTTGAATACTTCCTTGTTTGCACCAGAATGGAAATGCTGCATTTTCTTGATTCCTCCAAGAGGCTACCACATTCCAATTTGTCTTTGTCAACCCATGTGCCTCTGTCAGCTTATGAATTGTCACTGTCAACTGCTATTGAACTAAGCATCCGTTGAAGCTTTCATCCGTTGATGGCTTTATCCGTTGATGCATTAGCAGTTGAAGCTTTATCCGTTGATGCAATCATCTGTTGATGGATGTTAACCGTTGAAGCTTTAGAGACATCCGTTGAAGCTTTGTTTCTCACCCGTTGAAGGCCTTTAATTTATCAGTTGATACTACTTCACTTATACAAAATTACAAGGCATGAAATATTTACAATTAGCCCTCCTATTTGCATATCCACTAGTAGTCAACATGACTTATAATTTCCCACAATCATCTAAGAATTATAACTTAAATACAGAAACTGAAATGTGCTACAATACTAAACTTATTTCTAAGTAAAGCTACTCCATCAACGGATAGCCAGAATGGTCTTATCCGTTGAGGCTACAAACACTAGATTTCTACTTAAGTATTTTGTTTAACTTATCATCAAACTAATACACATATTCCTAACAAGTCCAAATGCTCACATACTCAAGTACTGAAGAAGAAGGATGATAAAGGTGATGACCAGGGAAACTCTGAAAAGAGCAGAGGGTAAAGAAAAGTTCAAGGAAAATCTTCTATACATAACAAGTCAAGTTCTGATGCCGTGAATGCTCAAAGTTTGAAGTCAAGTGCTGATAAACAAAGTCTGATGTCAAGTTCTGATATTCTGATTCAGTCAGGATCAAAAGACTCTCAGAAGTTTATGCAAACTCTGAAGCTAAAAGGGAAGCAGACTACTGTTTATTACAAAGATCCTAAATTCCAGACACTTGATGAGGAGATAGCAAGAAGATTATTTCTGAAACACAATCCAGGAATGGATTTAGAAGCTCTCAAGGAGGAAGAAGCTAAATTTGCAACTGAGAAGACAAATCTTAAGTCTAAAGCTTCTGATGCAAAGAAACCTCCAAGGCCTAAGAAAAAAGGCATTGTGATCAAGGAAAAGTCAAATTCTGAAATTTCAAAGTTCAAGATTAGATCACAGACTGAGAGTGATCCCAAAGACAAAGGGAAAGGAAAAGTTGATGAACCAACCAAGTCACTGGAGATGAAAATTTCTCAAGTTCTGATGAAACCAATGTGCAAAATGGTTCAAGGAACTGATGATAATCGTGTTGAAGATAAAACTGTTCAAATTCTGAAAAGAATAAAGATAATTGAAGAATATAAAATAACCTCTGACACTGCTCAAGTTGTTCAGAATGAAGGACAGCAAGCTACAGAAGAAACAGCAAATTCTGATCAAGTTGATTTGAATAAAATGACAATTGCTGATAAGAAGAAGTTGTTATGGAAGAAAGCTACTCCAGTTGAACCAAAATCCAATCTCATGATTAATCAACTCACTACATTTGGGTTGAGATCCAAGCAACCTAGAGATAGAGCTGGATTAGGTTCTGACGAAGAGAAGATTCAAACAGGAGTAAAAGTTACTCTAAGAGATCCTTTCATGTTGACAGACAAACCATATGAACAAATCAAACAAAAGCACCTTGACAAGGTGTTGTCTGCACAACTATGTTCATGATAAGGAGAATCTAAAAGAGAAATTGATCTTATTTCTCAATGATGGAATGACTTATAGACTAGATGATACTGATGTACTAAAGAAGTCTGTGAGAGAGCTTCAACATATTCACTATCTTCTGGAAGTAAAATCTGATGTTACAAGAAGATGGTCAGAATACATTTTGAAGGCTATAAGACATCTACTCAGAATCTCTGGTACAAAGGCTTCTCATTACAATCCAGTGATTGCTGAAGATGATGGATGAGAAATTCCTATGCTGAAGAATTATGCTAAGGTGGAAGTTATTCTGAAAGGAAAATGCTTATGTTATAATGCACACTCTTCACATCCTAGAGTTATCAGACTTGGTGATGGACTTGAAAGAACATCCATTCAAGCTCTCAGAACAGCCATTTATTAGATTGGTGATAGTAAAGAAGAAGAACTGATGCAGGTCAAAGCACAGTTAGTTGAAGTTCTGAGGAAAGCTGAAGATAAGCTGGTGAAAGATTTTGTTAAGAATCATTATAGATTCAGATTGATCCAGTGATGTTGGTAAAGCTGGATGTTCTATAAGTTGTAACTGATAGTCTTATTAAACTCTTATTGTATTTGAACTTAAATGTTTTTAACATCATCAAATATATTAACTTGTATATTCTTGCATAATTTACAAGTTGGGGGAGATTGTTGGATATATTAGAGATGTCATCTCTGATATGTTTCATGTTTAGTTTTCAGATCTTAACAAACAGGAAATATCAGTTCTTACTGAAATCAGTACTTACTGGAAGTCAGGACTTAATGTCATATCGGGACTTAAGGTCATATCAGAACTTACGTACGGGAGGACTTACGATTAAGGAAGGAAGCTGATTAATAGTAGAAGATCGAGACTAATACAGAAGAAGATATGCAAGGAAAGAGTTAGAGGACTAGAAGAATTATATAAGATATCTGATTGATATATTTTAGGAGACAGAATTATATTCCATATCAATTAGAAGTTATCTTGTAACTGTGTACTATATAAACACAGACATAGGTTTACACTATATGTGTTATCATTATCGAGAAGATCATATATTGTAACCTAGCAGCTCTCGTGATATTTGTTCATCACTGAGAGAGAACAGTTCCATTGTAACAGAGTTTATTATATCGAATACATCTGATTTTTTTTACTTGTGTTCTAAATTGATTTGATTGTATTCTACACTGTATTCAACCCACTTCTACAGTGTTATGTGACCTAACATCATGAGTGATAGCTCAAGCTCAGGGATGTCTCGTGCCTCGAACGCGAAAACACTGTAGGGCCTCCACATGAAGGAATCCTCAGACATGGTATCTAGGTCATAATGAATGTCGCGTGACGAATGTGTCTGCACAATCGTACCATCCAATGGGACCATCCACCTGAAGCAAGAAATATATTATGTTGGAATATTTTTGAACATGAACAAAAAGTCATAAATGTGTAAGCACAGTCATACCTGAGAGCACGGGGATGCTGCATAAAATAAGGGTCTCGTTGTCTGGAAGCTAAGGCAGTACAATACTCATATATCCAAACCTGAACCATATATGTATTCGAGAAATGAATATTTGTTGAACTCATGGATCATGCACCATTCAATATCCATGGATAATACACCTAAAAGTATGCATGAAGTATGCAGTGTGTCTAAAGTATGCAGTGTGCCTAAAGTATGCATAAATAATGCACCCTATAATGTGAAGTATGTTGGGTGGATATGTACCTGTAATAATGTCATGGACCCACATAGCTCTGTCTTATATCCAATGATGGCTGAGCACAATCGGCGGTAAAGATAAGCAAGACATGCACTGCCTCAGCTATAAGTACTGATCTGACTCACGTGCCGCACAAATGGGAGGAGGTTTAGAGGCATACGGTAACCACTATAGTTTGGCACAGTAGAACCAATGAGCAGAAGCAAGTATGCACGTGTGTGGTACAGTAGCTCACGCTCATGATCATGACCAGTAGCTGAGTGCAGACGGGAACAGTCACCGAACTGACGAACCAACCAACTAATCTTAATTTCACCCTTCTTTATAACATCTGTATCTTGTTCTGGATCGGGGGCAACACCGAGAAGCTCATGTACTAATAATGCACCAACATCCCCTGAAATAGGTTACACAGGACGTCCAACGCTGCGTAGCTCTAATATGTAGTACACATCCTCAAGTGTAACAGTGGCCTCGCCGAAACGGAGATGGAAAGTAAGTGTCTCCGGGCGCTATCGATCAAGAAAAGCCGATATAAGGCCAGCATCATGTCTCATACTCCCGGCTAGTAGAACACCCATAAAACCAACTTCTGCAATGGCATCCTGGATAGGTTGTGGTAGCGGATTAGCCTCAATACAGTCCCAGTATGTCTTGAAGTTTGAGCAGAGCCGTAAATGATCGTCATTACCCTGCAAGTAAATTTAAATTTATGCATTTAGAAACAGCATAAAGAACTTTGATAAGTAAACTGGAAATTGGGACAAGAATGTGTACCGTGCCACCCCAGACAAGCTGGAAATGATGCCTATTTTGTTGAGTAAGTAATCCCCCGTCAATTGGACCGGGGTTGATCAATTGTCGTCCAGCCATTTAATCCTGCACAAGAAGAAAATTTTCTGTAAGCAAGTGACATGAAATAAAAAACCCTGCAGAAAACTGAACTACCAGTACTGCTTCAAAATTTGTAAAATCTAAAATAAAATGGGCAGCATTTCCGCTATATTATCACTTTCCCAATCTTAAAACTCAACCAACAACCTCAATAAAATAAGTCTGTTATGCAACAAAGATGTTGCACGCAATAATGTAAGCAATAAAATTTAAGCAACACGTTGAAAAATAAAATGCAAGCAGTTAATTTAGGCATAAATATAAGCAACTAATCAAATATAACCAAGAAATGAAATTAAAGCAATTTGTTAAATCAACTAATTTAGGCATAAATATAAGCAACTAATCAAATATAACCAAGTAATGAAATCAAAGCAATTCGTTAAATCAACTAATTTAGGCATAAATATAAGCCTAAATCAAACCTATTTTTTAATTCTAAAATATTTAATTCATAAATGACATGTCATTTGGGCATGCCATTTCTCAAAAAACATGCCTATAAATATACCTTCGGGGACTCCCGTGACAGGTACCCTGCGAGTTTGAGTATTTATAATTTGACAAACTTTAAGTAGCATCTGTGAATTCTGATTAATGCTACGAATTTACATGCAAGACAAACAATTCTAAATAAGTGTCGAGTTAAATGCATTTTGCATTTTTTTATTTTATTTCAAAAATCATTTTTTATTAATATTTTTGGAGAACTCATATAACATCTATTAACTTATATTTTGATATTTAATATACACCTCTTTACATAATTTTTATTGAGTTGAGGAGGGGAAAAAGGGAAATTCAGCAAAAAAATTAATCAAAATAAATTTCATTTTTTCAAATAATATAAAAAATTGAATATTTATTTTTGTAAAATATAAAGAATATAATTTGAATTTTCAAATAATACAATTAATTTATTTACAGTTAATTATTTTACTGTTAGCAAACAAAATTTAACAGTTAAATATGTCACAGAAAACAGATCGAGAAAGAGAGAGAGAGGAGAGAGAAATAGGACCTGAGAACACCGGTTGTAGGGGGAGTTGTCGCGGAACGCCTGTTCTTCCGGGGATTAACGGGAAAAACAATTCTCCACCTTCCTCTGAACGCCTCTCCGTCCGGGGAGATTCTGTTGTTTTTGTTTTTGTGAAAAATTCTCCTCTCCTATCTCTTTCTTTCTCCTCTCTCTTTCTTTCTTATCCTCTTTCTTTCTTATCCGGTCTATCACTTTTTTTCTTTATCTTTTCTTTCTTCAAATTATATAATATTACTTTATATTCATAAAATTATATAATATTATTTTATAAATAAATTTTATTCATAAATGCATATAATATTATTTTATATTCATAAAATTATATAATATTACTTTATAAATAAATTTTATTCATAAGTGCATATAATATTATTTTATATTCATAAAATTATATAATATTACTTTATATAAATTTTATTCATAAATTTATATAATATTATTTTGTATTCATAAAATTATATAATATTACTTTATATATAAATTTAATTCTTAAATTTATATAATATTATTTTATATTCATAAAATTATATCAAATTACTTTATATATAAATTTAATTCATAAATTTATATAATATTATTTTGTATTCATAAATTTATATAATATTACTTTATTATATATAAATTTATATAATTTATATAATATTAGTTACTAAAATATTTTGCTAAGTATTTTATTTAAATTTTTTTACGAAGTTCATAAATTTCTTTCCTAAGCTTGTATTTATATCGTTTGATAAAACTGCATACATATTTTTTTTATTCCTGTAGAAATTTTGGAGATCGTTATCTTCTACTTCCTATCCTAAAAATCTGACTAAAAGTAGATTTTCCTTACACAGCAATCTTATATAAAATCTGAAACGGATAGGATCAGATATCTTAATGCAGAAATTATTGACACAATCAATGAATCACAATAATACTCGTTCCACAATTTATACATGACCTGAGGCGCCGCATAAGTTCATCACATACTTCTTTTCAACCCATACGAAAAGGTATGCCATTCTTTTACTTATGTGTATATATATATAATTTTGTTTCTCATTTGTTATATATTTTCTGTAAATCAGGAAAATGGAAGGCCACGTGAATGTCAAATTTTTTTGGGGTGGAGTGGTAATTCGAGAAGGTACTAATATCAACTACTCTATCGATCCCAAGAAGATGATGTTTATTAGGTTTGGTACCTCTTTTGAAGAGCTCAATGTCCTGTATACAATTTAATGAATATTAGTTCTTATCAATGGAATTTGAAATTGAGTTTAAAGTATCCTTACATTGGTCAATACAACTTAGTTGAAGGTTTTTATCAAATGGAAAGATTATGTGATGATGATGTTACCCGTATGTTAAATGTCCCTGCCATGTTGTTGAATGTCCAAGGAGATGTTTCTTTGTTCATCGAAACAGAGAAAGTTGTTGTTGATGACCCCTACTCTTTCCAACCGAATTTAGGGTCACAACCGAGACAATTAACATACGGGAGTAATGTCAACCCAGGGTGGTCAGATCTACATTTTGGAGGTGGAGAGTACAGAGGCAAAACCACGGAAAAAGGTGGAGGGTACGTAGGAGGCAATAGTCAATACGGTGGAAGGTATGGAGGGGAGAGTAGTGGATACGACGGAGGGTATGGAAGGGAAAGTAATCAATATGGTGGAGGGTATGGAGGGGAGAGTAGTCAATATGGTGGAGGGTATGTAGGGGGAGGTAATCAATATGGTGGAGGGTACGGAGGGGGAAATAGTCAATATGGTGGAGGGTATGGGGGGGTAGTGAATATGGTGGAGGGGGGAGTAGTTATGAAAATGAGGAAGAGGGTGGAGCTAATGTAGATATGGTGGGAAGAGGTTCGGGTAATCGGTTAGCCCTCGTTGCAGATGAAACTGTAGATAATTCATCCAGTGAGGATGATTTTCACCTTCATCATGATGATGGGGAAGAAGATTCATCAGGCAGCGATGAAGGGGGAGGGCATGTAGAGAGGAATGCAAAAAAATTTAGCGTGTTTCCAACACCTGGGGAAGAGCATCATGTTCCAAGGGCTCCATGGTTCCGCACAGAGAAATATATCCCCCCAATAATAGATAGCTCTAGTGATATGTATGTTGATAAATACCTCGATCAGGGGGAACTGAGTGAAGGAAAGTGTTACCGTGACAAAGCAACCCTGTTGTTGGCAGTCAAGCACGCTCATATTGCCACGGATCGTACATATAAAATGACAAAGAGTAACAAAGAACAACTAATTGTACAGTGCCGGGCTGAGGGCTGTAACTAGAGGATGCGAGCTGCTTTCATGCATAATTCTGGCCACTGGAGGATAAATATAAATAGAGAGGAACACAGATGCTTGGTTGATCGGTCGTTACAAGATCACAAGAAGCTATCTGCAAGGATGATTTCGCTGATTGTGAAACCACTTGTAAGCAATTTAACATACATAACTATTTAACTTCCCTACATATTTGGTACGAAAATATTTTGACACAATCAATGAAATGTGAAACAGGTGATCGATACACCGGAAATCCCCATTAAAACTATTATCCCGCTTATCAACAATGAGCACAACCATATAGTGGGGTACAAGAAAGCGTGGCGAGGCAAACAAATAGCCATTGAGGAAGTCTATGGAAGTTCGGCTACAACATATCAAGCTCTTCCCATATTTCTTGCAGCCATCAAGAAGACAAATTCTGAAACCATTGATGAGATCGATGTCGTGCCTCTTGCTCAGGAACGAGGCATGTTCGTTTGCAAGCGAATCTTTTGGTGTTTGAAGGCAATGATGGATGGGTGGCAACATGCACATCCTGTGATTTCAATAGACGGAACTTTCTTGAAGGGAAGATATAGGGGCAAGCTGCTTGTTGCCATGGGTGTAGATTCAAACAACGACCATTTTCCTCTTTGCTATGGTTTGGTTGATGAGGAGACGTACGAGAACTGGTCTTGGTTTCTGCAACGTATTCGGAGACATGTCTGTCGCCAAAAGACCGGCGTGTGCATCATCTCTGATCGAGCAGCCAGTATTCTTTCTGCAATAAGAGATCCTCAAAATGGATTTGTTGAGCCATTAGACATCCATAGGTTCTGTCTACTGCATGTCCGAAGCAACTTCTGCCATCATCACCTTGGCGATGAACTAAAGAAATTGATGTGGAAAGGTGGAACAACTACACAAGTCTCCAAGCATGATGCATACATGGCAAGGATTGGTGAAATTTCCCCCCTGCCCTTGACTATCTTGCAAGAATACTCGTTGAGAGGTGGACACTTTCCCACGATAATGGTGTTCGATATGGTCAAACGATTACCAACATGCTTGAGGGTTTTAACAGAAACATAAAAAGGGCTCGTTTCCTTCCGGTAACAGCGATGATGGGGTACCTCTTCTACAAGGCGGTCACGATTATTGAAACAAATAGAAATATAGTAGATGACGGTGTGCAACAGGGTCAACAATTATGTGCGCGGTCAGCCGCCATGTTAGCAAAAATTCAAAGAATGGCAACTGGATATACGATTATTACTTTTCACCGTGCACGTGGGATCTTGAAAATAGTTACATGTCAATACACAACTGCTAAGGGAAGTGTTAGTCCCTTAACAATATAGCAAGAATTACAGAAGGGGGGTTGAATGGAATTCTTGAACTTTTTCTTGAAATAAAAATGTTCAACTCGATTATAGATATATTTGTTTTGATTAGCACAATGCGGAATATAAACTTTAATGAATCAAAACAAGAGTAATTAAAAACTTTCTGGTGGATTTAAATAAATTCCACTAGAGATATATTTAATATATCGAGAGGACTCTGTGTGCAGAAATGCTCACAGCTGCTTATATAAAATAGAACTACTAAGAACACAGGAAATGCTAAAGATAGTGCTTACAAAGATTTCTCTGTGTTTGTTTCTTAGCTCTCTTAGTTGTTTTTCTATTTGCTACTCTCTTGGTTTATATATTACCAAGATTACAAAGTCAAAAGAACTGAATAAATATAAAATCTAACAGTCTTGATCTTTGCTGCTTTTCGTCCTCTATTACCCAGTTAATGGGCTTCCACAGTGTGTTTGTATCCAACTCGACGGCTGTGTGTCAGCTTTCACTGTTCAACTGATGTTTGAATCTTGATATGATCATCCGTCGACTTTCAGATCATCCGTCGATGACTTACTTGATCATCCGTCGACTGCTATTTTAAACATCCGTTGAAAGTCATTTGATCATCCGTCGAAGCTTTGTTAAGCATTCGTTGATAGCTATTTTGGCACATGACTTCATTTCACTTATACAGAATTACAAGACATTGCTTATGTACAGTTAATCAACCTATTCTGCATATCTAGTTAAAGTCAACATGACTTATATACTACTACAGATTCTATACAAAGGTGCAAACAACACTGTGCTACAAACTTATTATTACATAAGCTACTCACTCGATGGATAATAAGTTACTCATCCGTCGGGACTAAAATGAGTTATCCGTCGGGACTATAATTCTTATCCGTCGAGTGCTACATTATTTCACTAAGTAAAATTTACTTAGATGTTTTGTTTAGGTAATCATCAAGTACACAACATATTCACAACAATCTCCCCCAATTTATGTCTACTGGAATTGTAGCCATAAATTAAGAGATACTTGATGATAACAAAACATCCTAAACATATATCTTTAAAGATAAGTAGATAAAACTGAGAGTGCTTCAATTTAAACAGGATATACAAGGTTTGGCTCACAGTCAGTTCAAGATGCTCCTCTAGCCTGAGCAGATTTTTCTAGTTTCTTGAAGGTCTGGATCTTCTTCCAAGCTTTCTGTTGTTTTCTTCAATTTGATTCTGGAGCTGTCTGTGGAATTCTAACTCATCAGATTCTGAGAGATCTAACATTTCTTGCATTTTCAAGAGAGTCTCATTGCTAGAGATACTCAATTGGTCTTCTAATCTGAAGAATCTTCTCACACCCTTGTCATCCATAAATTCCATCAGCCAGTAGGGCCTTAGATGCACTCTTCTCCCTGTGTATGGGATGTTAAGAGTTTTGGGTAGTGCATCTTTGGCTCTAACACTCCTTAGCTCTTCAATCTTCTTCAATACTAATCTTCTTGCAGTTACATTAAACCCAAAGTTTTTCTTGAAGGATGAATAGACTTTGATCAACACAGCTTGGCTTTCTTGAAGTATCCTGTGAAGAGGCCACTGAATCTCTCTTCCTCCTTTGTACTTGAATACCAACCTTTCAAGTAAGTTTCTGTATGCATCAATTGCCCTTACCTCATCCAGCTCCTCCAGATAAAGGTTTAGGTCTGAGAATTCTTTGATGTCACACAAGTACAAGTAGTCTCCCTTGTTGATCTTGAGTTGAGCTTTGACTACTGCCTTGGATTTGAGAGGTGACAGCTTCACTTTCTTGATTGCCCTTGATTTTGTCCTTCTTGGCTTGGTGAGAATTGGCAAGTTGAAGTCAGGAATTGGTAATTTATCCCACTCTATTGGCTCATCCTTTGGCACAATAGGCTCTCCATGTATGTTCCTGTAGGGGTCCACCACCCTTATTTCTTCAAATACCACAGAGGGCTTTGATGCTTGAGTTTCAGCTTTAGTGGATTCCATTGGAAATTGATCTTCCAATTCCTTGTTAACAATATCCAACTTTCTTTTTGTTCTTTTAGCCAGTTCTTTCTTTCTTAGAGATTTCCTCTGTTCTTCAATCTTCTTCTTTGATTCAGTAGCTTGAGTTGGTTGAGAGGGAATTTGTTGAGAAGAGTTCACACCCTGTAGCTTGGTCAAGATAGCAAACTGTTCTTTCTTTTGTTTAGACTTCTTTGCATCTAGAGCAGCTTGCCTCTTTTCCTGCTTCAATCTGACTTTTTCTTCTTCCTTTGCATGAGCAAATTGTGGATGTATAGCTACCACACAAATTTCCTTCCCATTTCTGAATATCTTTGCAATTCTCTTTCTTGAGGCTGAATCAGCTGGATCTTTGTAGAGGAGAATAGATCTTGACAGAAGCTTCTTTTCATCAGGCTTGGGTGTCTCATACACAGTATCCATAGGGTTCTTCAAAGATGACTTTGGATAGTTTGCCCTTGGTTTAAGAATTATCTCAGCCTATTTAGTCTTGATGCAGGAAGATTGTCCTTTCTCCAGATAGTTCATGCTCATCTCATTCACATTGATTGGCTTGACATGAGAGTGATGGATGGCTGACTGATCTGGTTCCTTGACTAATTGAAACTTTTTCTGTATTTACTCATCAATCTTTTTCCAGTTGATCAGAGTCAACTCTTCTTTATCAGCATCTTTCAAATTTGCTGCTGCTGCATTTATAAGATCTATACCATCTATAACTGGTGGCTTGGAGATAGTAATTGAAGGTACAATTACTTTGCTGATTTGAACTAAAATGTTCTCCCCCTCAGTTGGTCCTTTCTCCCCCTTACTTGATTCTCTCTCCCCCTTTTTGTTATCATCAAGTGGAGGAGTTAGGCCTTGTGCTTTAGCCAGTTGCATGAGAAGATTTGTCTGAGTCAGTTGATTTTGAAGAAGTAGAGCCACCGAATTCTCAATAACTTGAACTCTGGTCTCCAGCTTGGCTATCTTCTTGTCAGAATCTGATTCTCTTCTCAACCTTAGTAATAGATCATGCATGGTACCATATGGCATTATTGAATCCAGCTTCTCAGAGTTGTATGTCTTTAAGTCAGCTATCTCCTTTTTCAATTCATCCACACTGATATTTTGTCTTGAGTGTTGGATCTTCATTAAGTGCAAAGAGTCTAGATGAGCTTTAAGAACAGCCTTGGTACCATCATCTGAAGCTTCCTGAAGGGCTTGCTGAATAGCTGTTACTTGTTTTACCAAAGACACCTCAAATTGTCCTGCTGTAAATTCCTTTGCCCATGCTCATTCAGGTAAACTTAAAGCAGAACTTGGGCCTTCAGCTCCCCCTAAGTTCATGCTACCATTCAAAGAACTAGAGTCATCATCATCAGAATTTACTCCAAATTCTTCAGATGGCTCTCCAGCTTGAGGAGGCATCCTGTTTACAGCAGCTTTATCTCTTTGAAGAGATTCTGTGGTGTGCACTAAGTGCAAAGTCTGCTCTGCCTCCACATTGCCCTGAGCAGCCAACAGTTGATAGGCTGAAACAGGGTGAGTAAAAGTGTCAGCATCCAAGGAAATGTTATCAATTACAGCTTTGTAATGTTCCTGAAATTGTCTTTCCTTTTCAGCATCATCCACAATCATTGACTCACTAGCAATGGCTGGTTCCATTCTTATTTCTCCAGTACCTGCTTTTCTCTCATGTTCTCTCTTTTGTTGTATCAGGGTCTCACTCTGGCTCCCCACCCTCACACCCTCACCTTCACCTACTAAGGTGGGACTCCTCTCACTCACTTTTGCCAATCCTGAATGAATGGATTGCTGAGATTCACTCTTTTCCTCTCCTTTTGCCTGGGAGCAACCCAGCCTCTCACTCAATGCACTCTCCTCTCTCAGTCCTAAGAGTGATTGTATTACCACCAAATCTTCTGCACTTGAAATTATTGAAGTTTGAAGTTGTGCAGAGACACTCGACGGATAAGTGATATCCGTCGGATGAGTGGTAAAGCTATCCGACGGATAACTGCTGTTAAGCTTATCCGTCAGGATACAATCACTACTCGACGGATGAGCAATATCCATCGAGAGAGTGGAAATGAATGAGGTGGGAAGAGAAACTATTGTTGACTCTATGTTGATTGAAGTTATTTCAGGCACAGATGTCACAATAGAATCAGAAAGAATTGGCAAGTGAGCCAACAAATCATCTAAAAGATGATGCTCACTTGCACTGGATTTTGGCTTCCCCAACAGAGTTAAAGAAGGGGAATCAGGAATTGAAGTGTTTATCATGTCCACTTCCAGTGAGTTGGTTGGTGAGTATTGTGTTTCAGTGGCTTCTATAATGAGAGATTTTGGTTGTGACTCCACATTTATTGGAGCCACATCAATCTGAATTTGAGAAGGTGCAGGGACTGTGTCTTTAGCATCAGTTTGCACTAAGTGTGTGCCCTGTGCATCCCCAGTTGTTTTGGATTTCTTTTTTCTAGTGTAAGTTTGGTGTGAGCTTGTGTCCCTAACCCTCTTGGCCTGTGCTCTTGGATGAGAGCTTTGTTCAATAGCCACATCCTTTTGGGAGGATGCAGCTAGAAGTGAGCTTTTGTCCTTTTTAAGCACTGCAGTTTGTTGGGAAACTGCAGTGTGGCTAGGCTGGGATTCACTCATCTCTCCAATCTTATCCTTGGGGTTTCTTTGATGTTCACCCCTTCCCTCACCTATCTTACCCTCCTTCACACTCCCCTCTTTGGCTTTGGTAGATTTTTCAACTGGTACCTTTTGAGAGATACCAGAGGGGGTTTTCTTTGATTTGGATTTGGGAATTGCATTTGTTTTGGCAGCTTTGGCAGGCAACTGTTTGGTCATTTTCACAGTTGCCATAGCTATGCCTGAAGTCAAAGAAATAGAAGAGATTAAAATAGTTGAGGGTATGGATAAACTTACCTTACTTACCTGAGGTGTCAGCATTACAGGAAAATAGAACATTGGCACATCCTCGTGATGGCTGGCTCTGTTCAAGTCTGCAATGATTCTTCTCTCTTGAACCCAACAAGCTAATTTGTTGTTTGGGTTCTCAAGTTCAATCTCTTGACAAAGATGGTTAGCCAAAAGCATAAAAAATCTAGCATAGTAAATATTCTTTCCTCTTTTGGCTAAGTCACCTAATTTAAAACCTAACTCATACACAACAAGGTCACTGAAATTATAATATTTGTCTGTAACTAGCATGTATAGCATGTTAAGCATGGAAATGTTCACAGAATCAAAATTACTGATTTTTCCAGAAAAGACTTTAGTTACTACATCACACAAGTAACTACATTCCTTTCTAAGACCTAGTCTTCTAATTTCACTTAGTTTTGCAGTAGGAAGTGCATAATGAATGGAATTAAGCATATTGACAATATCAGTGTCAGTGTGTGGTGCTGTAACACCCCCAAATCCGGGGTCGGGGATCCGGGTTGTCACGAGTTCCATTTCCCTTAACAACACCCAATCTTAATAAATAATCAACTACTCTGTACTGTGACCCCACAATAAACACACACACCACAAGTTATAGTCTCAGAGATGAATATCCAAAAATAATCACAAGTCATTTTATTCCACAATTATATGCCAATACACCTTAAACAGGTTTCTGAATAAATTTACATTTCTTTGCCATTATTACAATTCATAAATATACATAATCTGATACATCAAAAGTTGAAAGCCTAGCCTATTGGTAGTTCCTACCTCAGCTATGGCGGCATCAGTGCTTCTAGAAAACTGCGAAACGTCTCCTAACCTCTTGCGAATCGGGAGCTTGGTCCGGTTCATCTTGTCTATCTGATGTTGTGTGATGAAAGAAGAAAGCAAGGGTGAGCAGCAAGCCCACCAAAATAATATGTATAATGATTAACAATATATGAGCCTTCTCATAGTACTCATGAAAGTCTTGGTCAAAAGAAATGAACCAAGTTGATATCTTAATGCGATGAAGTCGCAAAATATTCAGTATATATATATATACATATATACTTTTCAAAATATTGGAAGTCCTCTTCCATGCACAATATACACAAAGTCCCAGTGTATAACTGTATATAAAAAAAAATCGTTGCAAGGTGATCTCATATATCTAACCTTGTCTCAACGTTTTTCTGAAAATCTTTGTCATTCATAAGACAATCATTAATTAGATATAAGTTTAAAAGATGAAGTTACAAGATACCCCAATATACTTATATCTTTCCCAAATACTACTTGAACTACCATCGTTCAAGTTATAATTAGCTTCAAAAGTTCATCACATAGATGAGACTATAAGGCAAGATTTGAATAGATTAAATCTTTAAAATATTATCAAAATAAAATGAAGTTACGAGATACTTCATTTGATGTAAACATCATTTTGAAAACTTGACCCTGCCAACACTCAACAATCGCCCAACCGTAGCCTTTCTATCGAAGTGCTCTGGGTAGTGTTGCAGAAATTATCCAATTGGATGATGAACTCATTACGGGAGTTTGCCGCGCCAGGAAGACCACTTACGATGATCAGTCGTAGTAGTACAACCCCACCATTTTCTACATGTAGAGGAGAACCTGTCGGATTTACTTGTCAACCGAACACTGAACTCCTAAGGAATGGACCGCCTTAGCGGAACTTCCAGGCCATTTGGGCCATTATAATAAGGCTGGGCCGGCGCCACTCGACCACTTACGCCACTCCTAGTTCAGATGAAATCCATGACTCTGAAACGTAAAGCTCGTTCCCCCTTTCCCCAAGTAGAAACTTGTTGATACGGCTCCACCAAGAAGTCTTATCTAGTTGGAAAGGAGAACTCACCGATATTTCCCAGGCGATGCCTGTTAATGGATTAACTTGTTCCAAGAATTTTACTTCCCGAGTGTTGGGTAAGTAATCGATTCATTTAACAAAACAGCAACCTTGTTGCGAATATAAAACACACCACAGAGCCGGATCCCTCAGGTTTTGAGCGAGTATTTAAATCCCCTTCGAAAGGAGGATCTTAAAAAAAATGAGTTTTGGGATCCGCTCTAACTTTTAAAAAAATCATTTTGAAGACTCGCAAAACATTTTTAAGAATGTTTGGAGTGAAGCTGATTTAATGAAGTAAATCAGTCCCCAGAATATTTAGAAAATGTCTGAATATTATTATTTAAATAATATTCCCATAAAGAATAATCTTTATAAAATAATTGAAGTAGAAGTATTAAAACTTATACTTGAAATGAATAGCAAATAATCAAAGATATACTTATACGAAAGTAATATCTTTATTTGAATAATCAAAAGTAAGTTTGATTATCGACACCTTATTCTTTAATACAATAAAGAATATTATTAAGTAATAAGCGGAGTCATAATACCTCGAATGAATACTATAAATAATATTCATAAAATAAAGGAGTCATACATCCTCAAATGAATATCCAAGTAATATTCAATAATAATATAAACTGAGTCATAAGCCCTCGAATGAATATTCAAATAATATTCAAATAATAAAATAAACTGAGTCATAAGCCCTCGAATGAATACTCAAATTAATATTCAATTAAGTAAAATAAAGGTATCGAATAAACCTTATTTGATCCATAGTTTTAAAAACTATATCCATATATATATATATAAATATATATATATATATAATATACTCGGGAACATCGACTCCCGGTTTAGAAATATGTTCACCTTTTATCCCCTATACTAAGGGTATACGCAACTACTTGCTTATTTCTAGCATAGGTATTATGCAACTATAAGCATTGAAATCAACAGATAGATAACCAGATTATGAAACAGACATGCATATATACCATATCAGCATGCTCCAATATATCGCAAAATTTGCTAATAACAATCATGCACTATCACAAGATAATGCATATACATATATTTACATCACAACAACAATATATCGGGTAGAAAACTTGCCTGAGCGACTGGGGGTTACGAATGGCTCGGGACGAGTCTGGTAACCTATAAACAACAAGTAAGTTGGAATTAAACCAAAGTCACTTGTAAATCTATACTCTAACCAACTCAGACTCTAACGCTCGTTTTGCGCTTACTGATTCTCTTAAGTCACTCGAGTACCCTCGGCTCCACCATTTTTAATAATTTAACCTTTACGAGTTTTAAGGCGATTCCTTCGCGAGTGTCTTACCAACTGCCTAACACACTTACCATAAATGTTTCATGCATTAATTAACCCTTTTTGGTCTTTAACCTATGTTTCAAAGTAAGGCGAGGGGAAAGTTTCGTTCGCGAAACGCCGTTACTTGAAACGGTCGTTTCTCCTAAACCGTGCATCGGAATCGAACGAACTACATATCAAAACGAAGCTCGTAACATGAGCTATCTAAATATGGCAGTGGTCATAATCTAGAAGGGGGTTCTCGGGTCCTAATGTTATGCACAAAAACAGTCCAAAGAAAATCGGACGTTACGACAGCTATGTTTACACGATTACCAATGTTTAAACTACTCCAATTAACCATCAACCAACTCATAACCATCAATACAACAAAACTTCACCTAAACCATACCACATCAGTCCATAATCTCCAAGGTTTTCAACTCAAACAACCACAATCAAGACCTATGAACTATAATCAAGCTTCAATTACCAAAAACACTTCCAAATCAAACCAAACTACTAATAATCACAATCCATGCTTCTCATTTCACAACATCAACCAATAAACTTACTAACAAATAAAGTAAAGGCTAGGGTTTGAAGTTTATACCTTCCTTGGGAGGTGTTAAGTTGCTAGGAAGCCTTAGGGAGCCTCCTACAAACTTGATCTTTCCAAAGAAATCAAGAACACAAAGTTAGGCTTTGAAGTTTCTAAAAGTCCAATTTAAAGAACTGTAAAAATGAGGGTCTTACCATGATTATTTGGACGAGACTTGTGAACAAGAGTTGTAGGCCATCTCAATACCTTTCCAATGAGCTATAGAACACAATATTTGAGTGAGAAATGAAGGAGATACAGCAGTTTTAGTGTTCTGGTTCTGTTTTGGCCGAGAGCATGAAGAACAATGCCTTGGTTTCTTTTTGATTTTGATGAAAAATGATTTGCTTGGCTTGGTTGGTTTGATTTTTGTGTTTGTTTTAGTAAATTACCTAGTTGCCCTTGATTTTGTGTGGTTAAAAAGCCACCACATCTCCTTCCTTCCCATGTCATGCTTGTGTCATCCTCATGATGTCATCCTCCCCTCCTTGTCCTCTTCTCATTGGTTGGGTGACATCATCCTCTCTAATACCTTTGATTAACTTCCTAATTGTTTGCCTAATGACCGCTGATCTGTTATACGGTTCGCTTAACTTTCGTTTTCGTTTATCGTTTGAAGGATCATACCCGGGATCTTATTACTTAGGTTCCCTTAACCTTTCTCAATATATTATATTCCTTTTATGATCCTCTCCTATAATCCTTTAATTTAAATCCTTTTTATCCTGTTACCTTTTTCTCAAATCTTTCCGTATCTAGTGTATTTCCGGGAAAAATCAAAGTGTTCGGATTTGAATTCTGACGATCTTTACATACACTTATATCCCATATAAAGTACTAATAAAATCTCAGAATATCCATATCAGAACCCCTACATAGTGTGGCATGAAAAGTTTTCTCATTCAGCAAAAACACTATTCATAAGGGTTTCAAAAATTTCCCAAAAATTGGGGTTATTACAGTCTCCCCTCCTTAAAAGGATTCCGTCCCGGAATCAGATAGAAAATGAATAGGGATACTCTCTTAGCATTGCACTTTCTAACTCTCGAGTAAATTTTCCCACATTGTGGTTCTACCATCAAACTCTTACTAGTTTGATAACCCTTCTCCTAAGCACTCGTTCCTTTTTACTCTATACCCTTCCTGGTTGCTCCATATAGGTTACGTCTGGTTGCATGTCTATGCGCTCATATGCCCCTATTTGTCTGGCATCCGAATTACACTTCCTTAACATTGATACGTGGAACACGTTATGAACTTGCTACAGGTTCGGGGGTAGGGCTAGCTCATATGCTAACTTCCCAAACGTCTTAATATATCCAAGGGTCCAACAAATTGTAGACTTAGCTTTCCTTTCTTTCCGAACCTCATCAATCCTTTTTCAAGGGTTTCCAAGGGGATACCTATAACATTACTAGGCCCCCTATTTCATACTTTTTGTCCTTTTTGAGTCAAATCAGCATACCTCTTATGTCCATCTTGGGTTACTACCAGCCGTCCTCTGATTAGATCTATTATATCCCTGGTCCTTTGGACTACTGCGGGTCCGAGCATCTTGCGCTCTACAACTTCATCCTAACATAAGGGAGATCGACATTATCTTCCCTCAAGGATCTCATAAGGTGACACCTCGATAATGACATATGATCTATTGTCGTGATATAACTAAATCCGCGTTAAGTGATCATTCCAAATTTTTTTCAAGTCTATTGCACAGACTTTCATTATAGCGTTTAGCATTAGAGCTTTTGCTTCTCAATACCCATTCTTTTCGAGTTTGTAATCGCTACTACCTTCCGTTCCTAATATTATACTGGTTATACTTTTGCTCGTTAGCGTTCTATAACCTTTTAATAACCACGTCAACCTTAGTATTACGAATGTGTTCCCATTCTGAATACCACCATAACTTTACTACTCCTTTTTCAGCTGTTTCTATTTTCGAAAGCTTAATCCTTCATATAGAAGTAAAAGAATTTATTGAGAGATCACTATGATCATGAACACTTGTTATCTCGCATAGTTAGTACAGAAGGTGGCCAGCCTTTAGTACTTGACAAGCAATTAAACAATAGTTGGTATCCTACTAGGCTTCTATCACACAGATAGACAGTCATTCGGCAATACCTCCCCTTCTGGAAGGGTTGTTCTTCTCAACTTACATGAAATGAAAAGAAGAGAAAAGAATGAACTGAAGAGAATTGTATATATAAAAAAAATATACTGCCATAAAATATCTGGCTTGGAACCTACCTCTGAACTATAGAGGTTTGTCATAGGAGAACAAAACATATATGTATTTATATCAGCATCAAGTATTATAGCATCGTATTTCCCATGCCTAAATATTTCTATTCCGTCCATCATTCTATGGACCCATGCTCTTCCTCGAGCTTATACACAATCACCTTTGAAACTCCCTCGATTTCGAAAATCGAACCTGGGATCTCATTTTAGACATCACCGTTACTAGAGTTCTATGCTTGCACCGCAACCTTTCTCATATAGTAATACGACTCTCTTTTCATAAGAGGGAATAAATATTCAATAGGTAGATACTCTACTTAATTAGTCTATCAATGATAACTTATACACTACCACGACCCGTTTAGTGGTACTCAATCTCAACATCCATTCGAATACAACTCTCACGGTTGTAATCAGCTCGTTACTCGCAGAATCATTGCTGCCTTACTATGGTCCACCACTGACCCACTGTCATCATTCACTTTCCATGAAATCTTAATAGCTAACCATACGGAGTCCATACATGTCGTATCAAATCCTTCTAAGGAGGTAACATAATCACCATTTCTGATTCATAAAGAACACTCCTGATCTCAAAGGTTCATTTAGTCCTTTTGAAACATGGTCCAGGCTCATTCTCAAGATAGTACCTTCTAAGATAGATAGCCCGCTCATGGCGATTACACGAATTAAACCTTTACCAACTACTATTACGGCTGGGTATTGCACAGTCATCAGAAGGAATGTCAATCTTCCAAACCATAATACAACCTTCACAGTTTTAACCATCATCACTGTATTCTTTTGGCACAAGCGCCTATAATTATCCTCTTACCTTTAAAGTGTCGGCCACCTCTTTGGCCTTTCCTGATAGTAAAATTTCCTTACAGTCAATGTCACTTTAACCATCTCCAAATAAATTTTCTACCTTATTTCAATCACAGCTTATGTGAAAATGCTTTCCTTAAAATATGATGAGTAAAAAAAAATCACCATTTTTTCCATAAGTTATTGCCTCAGTCTTTAGAGGTTAATCACTGTCATGACTGACTCTCAATCATAATTAGAACATCTTTTATCTTAAGTCCTAATTGCCCTGAATAATTTCGACCATTACTGGTTCGATCCATACTTTCTCGTGGTTTAACACGTGCCCCACTTGGCAACATTATAATTACGTCATATTTCCTTTATCAACATTTCTATTCTTGAAAATTTTGAATATTACCTTTCTCCTTGTAAAACCTCTAAGGTTATCCTTCAATCGTTCCTCCTGTATTCCCTAGATACAGGGCATATTAAAATACCATTTACTATTACTAGAACCATTGTCTATATACTTCTGAAAAATTTCTCCACTGATTCTTAAAGGTTGTTGCTACATTAACCCTTTCCAAATCATACTGTCAAAACTCATACTGTCCCTATTAAGGGTGAAATTCCAACCTTTATGCATTCCCCTAGGATTCATTTCAAGTTACCGATGTTCTATCCTTAATTCCACCTTTAAAAGGTACCTGCATCCTTCCATGGATAAATCAAGTCATATATCCCTGATAAGGGTGTCTTATTCAATCATTCCCACCTCGATAGTCTATACCTAACTTCATAATAGCATCCTTATTCAAATTGAGGTCAATCCATATGGCCTCCAAAAGATAACAATGGTCATCCACTTTTCTTTCTTGATTTGGTAATGATAACATGGATGTTCTGGAAGATATTGGTCATGTTCAACGTGAACTTCTTCTTAATAATTCCTTATTTACTTTTGTTGTTTATCTCAACAGTCATCTCAATGTTGGGATATCTTTCATATCTGGCGTCTCCCTTTCTGGGTATCATGCCACCGGTCTTACACTTTACCTTCTTGAAGGTCACTTCCTTCACCCAATTTTCTTAATTTCTTACTTTCTTGTCTCCTCAGTCTATCCGCGTCTCATTATTTATCCTTCGAATTATCTCAAGGTTTCCTCGAATCTTCCCAACTTACAGGGGATAAAATATATGTATCTCTTATACCTTCAACCATCAATTTAACTCATGGTGAATCACTCTCATCCGGACGATTACCTACTTTTCTATTTCTATTTCTACGAGTCTTTAGGGTTTCCTCATACCCAACTCCCTTATCATTCCTCAAACTCTCTTGCCTTTATATTCCTTTCTCTTATCGTTATTTCATGAACCAACACAACATAAGCATTGATTTCAAACATCCCGTCATTCTGGATTCGTGTCTTCAGAACGAATCTTGATAACTTTTACAACTTAGATTCATAATTCATCATACTCGTCTACCATTGTTCTGGCTCTTAAGCTTTTACACTATCTCCATAACCTTGGGAAGTACTTTCCTAAAAACAATTGACTGAACTTAAATCAGTTTATTATAATCTCTTGCTCCGTGCCTTCCTTGGCCTTTCACCAGCGGGTGGTCTCTCTCTTAGGAGGGTAAGTGACAAAACAGTCTTTTGTGGTTCGTCAATCATTTAGAATCTCAAATGATTCATCTATTTCCTTTAGCCAGGCTCTTGCCTCGACTGGGTCAGCTTGTTCCTTGGAACTCTGAGAGCTTAGCGACTTAAAGGTCATGAAAGAATTTCCCACCGCACTGTCTCCTCAGGGTGGTGGTTGGGGATAATAGTCTAAGTTCTCTTTAGACAGGTCCATGAATTGCCGTATAGGGGTACCATCTCGGGTCTCCTGTCCTTACTCGACTTTTGTTTCCTCAGTCTAAATATTTCTTCCTACTCCCCATAATTGGGGTCATCTTACATAATTTAAATCCTCATTTTCCACTTCATCATGTTATGGGTTCCTTTTGTCTTGGTGGCAACCTCCCTGACTATCACGTTCAGGGTTTGCTCTAACTCTTATTCCTCAAACTAGCTTTCATCTAAGATTTCATCTTTAAGCTCTTAAACCTTTGGAACCCAAATTCTATAGGAATACCTCATTATTCCCTTATCATCTCTCTCGGTATTAATCTCATACCTATTTGTTGGCTCTCTGCCTTCATTCATCACTTTTACTGGCACAATATGTTCTTTTCCAATACTTCGGGCTGTATTGCTATCTCAAACAGCTTTTCGGTACCGGCTCCGGTTACCTTCACTACTATTTCCATTTTCTCAAAATCTCTTATAAACTCTCCAAAAGACATTATCATCTTGAGTCTCTCCTTTTTACTAAGGGCATCAGCCACCATATTGGCTTTCCCCGAATGATAAAGAATCTCCCAATCATAATTCTTGATTAGCTCTAACCGCCTCCTCTGGCGTATGTTGAGCTCTTTCTACGTAAGAATGTACTAGAGCTCCTATGGTTTGTGAATCTCACACTTCTCTCCATACAAGTAGTGCCTCAAATCTTTAGGGCAAAACTATTGCCACGAGCCCAAGCTCATGGGTGGGGATATCGAATTTTAAATTCCCTTAATTGTCTTGACGTAGACGCGATTATCTTGCTGTGCTATATAAGAAGCACCCTAATTCCTTATGCGAAGCGTCACTTACAAATCACAAAATCTCATTTTCCATCCGGCAACGCCAACATAGGGAACGTCACCAACCTTTGCTTCGGTTCTTAAAAGTTGTTCTCGCATTTCTCTGTCCATTCGAACTTCTCAGTCTTACGAGTAAGCCGCGTTAAAGGGGCTACTATCTTTACAAACTTGAACGAACCTCTGATAGTGACCGGCCAATCCTTCCTCTGGTAGTCGACCCAACCAGGGTCATCAATTCATCAGTGGTCCTTTATCCAATCTCGTCAGGATCCTCCATGGGATCCTCCTCAGCAACTATCCCTTCTAGGACAACATCCTCAACCGCTACATCCTCAATATCAACATCATCCGGTCCTGCGTTAGGACGCTCTATTGGATCCACAATCTGATCTCCAATTAGTAATAAAACATCATCGCGTTGATGTTCCTCAACTTCAGGGTTCGGAGTCCCGCTACCATATACGATAACGAACTACGCTTCTATCGCTACATTTATAAGGGTTCCCATAAGGGTTTTAACTGTCAGTACTATGTTAGGTAGTCCGACTATGAACTTGGCAAGAGTTCTTATTATCTTAGTGAACTTATTATCTTAACGTCCCATCATCTCTGAGGTTTATAACGCTTAGCTCTGATACCATTTCTGTAACACCCCCAAATCCGGGGTCGGGGATCCGGGTTGTCACGAGTTCCATTTCCCTTAACAACACCCAATCTTAATAAATAATCAACTACTCTGTACTGTGACCCCACAATAAACACACACACCACAAGTTATAGTCTCAGAGATGAATATCCAAAAATAATCACAAGTCATTTTATTCCACAATTATATGCCAATACACCTTAAACAGGTTTCTGAATAAATTTACATTTCTTTGCCATTATTACAATTCATAAATATACATAATCTGATACATCAAAAGTTGAAAGCCTAGCCTATTGGTAGTTCCTACCTCAGCTATGGCGGCATCAGTGCTTCTAGAAAACTGCGGAACGTCTCCTAACCTCTTGCGAATCGGGAGCTTGGTCCGGTTCATCTTGTCTATCTGATGTTGTGTGATGAAAGAAGAAAGCAAGGGTGAGCAGCAAGCCCACCAAAATAATATGTATAATGATTAACAATATATGAGCCTTCTCATAGTACTCATGAAAGTCTTGGTCAAAAGAAATGAACCAAGTTGATATCTTAATGCGATGAAGTCGCAAAATATTCAGTATATATATATATTGTTAGGAATATATGTGCATTAGTTTGATGATATGTTTAACAAAACACTTAAGTAGAAATTTAGTGTCTGTAGCCTCAACGGATAAGACCACTTTGGCTATCCGTTGATGGTGTAGCTTTACTTAGAAATAAGTCTAGTATTGTAGCATATTTCAGTCTCTGTATTTAAAATTGTAATTCTTAGAAGTTGAGAGAAACTATGAGTCATGTTGACTACTAGATGATATGCAGATAGGAAGGCCAATTGTAAATATTTCATGCCTTGTAATTTTGTATAAATGAAGTGGTATCAACGGATGACTTAAAAGACCTTCAACGGATGAGAAGCTAAGCTTCAACGGATGTCTCTAAAGCTTCAACGGATAACATCCTTCAACGGATGAGAGCATCAACGGATGAAAGCTTCAACGGATAACATCCTTCAACGGATGAAGTCATCAACGGATGAAAGCTTCAACGGATGTTCTGCTAATCAGCCGTTGATAAGTGGTAGTTGTACCTACAAGCAGAGGCACGTGGGTTGACAGAGAAAACTGAGATGTGGTAGCCGAATTTCAGGATCAACAGAAAAAGCAGCCGTTCTTCTTTTGTACAAAGTTGCAATAGTCAACAAAGTACTTGAGTGAACAGGAAAGAAGCAAGTGAAGAACTTATTTACTATTGTAATTTTATATTGTTTTTCACTTGTACACTTGGTAATATATATGAACCAAGAAGAAGCTAGTAATTAGAGAGATTTTTCCAGAGCTGTTAAGAAATATCTTGAGAGAAAATTCATCTAGTTTGTACTAGGATGCAGCTGTGATCAACATTGTTGAACACAGATTTTCTAATATACCATCTCTGGTGGAACAACAAATCCACCAGAAAAGTTTTTAAGGTCTGTTGTGTTCTTTACATTTGTGCTTGAATATATATCTGTCTGTATTAGCTTAAAGCAATTCACACACTTGTTCTTCTTGAACACACAACTTTATAAACTGCTCAAAACTTGAAAAAGTTTTGAGATTTACATTCAACCCCCCTTCTGTAAATCTCATTGTTAGTCTTCTAGGAATAACAATTGGTATCAGAGCAGGCTCTTGACACACAAAGAGTTTAAAGATCTTGGAATCTAACAAAGATGAGTAAGAAGGATATTGGAGTAAAGATCCCAGTTCTTGACAAAGACAGTTATCACCACTGGAAGGTGAAAATGCACCTTCATCTACTCTCCCAAGATGAAGGTTATGTAAACTGCATTGAGAATGGTCCTCACATTCCCCACAAAGTAGCCACAGTTGCTACGGCCACAATTGTTGTTGGTCAATCCATTCCAAAACCCAGAGCAGAATGGACAATGGAAGACACAGAAGAAGTCCACAAGGATAAGAAGGCTATGAACATTTGTTTAATGGTCTTGACAAGGATATGTTTGATAATGTGATAAATTGTTCAACTGCCAAAGAGGTTTGGGACACAGTTCAGCTGCTGTGTGAAGGTACAGAACAAGTAAGAGAGAACAAAATGCAGCTTCTCATTCAACAGTATGAGCACTTTCATTTTGAAGAAAATGAATCTTTAAATGACACATTCAATAGATTCCAAAAACTGTTGAATGGACTGAAGCTGTATGGTAGAGTGTACCAGGTGAAGGATTCAAATCTTAAATTTTGAGATCCTTACCAAAGGAATGGAAAC